>NW_027489387.1:0-47223 GCF_050948215.1 Halictus rubicundus
AATCTGAGCTAACTAACCTGAGAATAGATTGTCTTAGACTTTTATATTTTTCGATAATGAATAACTAAGCTAGTGGCTCGATGGGGAGGGAGGAAGAGCAAAACGCATACGCGTGCCGGTAGATTAAATACTCAGAGCGGGTGACCTAAGTGGGCGAGTGCAGGCGAGAGCCGGTCATAAACCTTAGCTCGCTGATGAGAGCCCTACTGTCCCATTGTACGGAAGTACACTTTTTAGAAGAAATGGCCGAGATAACGAACCAAAAAGGCAGTAAACCATTTTCACACTGCACAATTATAAACATGGAGATAGCGCAGGTTGCTTAGCGAGAAACGTGCGGCCGCTTCTCGTTATACATTATGCAGTCAGTCTCATAATTGATGGCAGACACTTTAAATCAGAATAACTTTTTTTATAAATCGACCAAACGACTTCAGCTGTTCTGCCAAGCTAGATAGATTAATTTACTAGATGACATGTAATGAAAACGCAGGAAAAATTGCGTTATATAATTGCGTTAATTGTCGAGCTAGGAAGTAGATTTAACTTTGCTGCCACTACGAATTATTTGGTAGTTAGCATGATTTTGGACCATCGTATAAAAGATCGACTGTTATCCATGGAGAAGAGCCAACAATTGCAAATTGAAAAAAGATTTAGATTAAAATATTAACTAAACAGAAAGTATGACGAGTGTTGAACGTAGACATCAGATCCTTTTAAAAGGGCCTAGCCGATTTATGGTCAAAACTGCCCTTAGAGGAAAAACCCCTCTGAGTAAAATTTCAACCCCCTATCTTGCCCATGAGGTTAGTTACAGGGTAAATTAGATTTCGCGCTTCTCCGCGTATTTCCCGCACTCTGATGCTTTCTAAAATTCTGAAAAAAATGTGACATATTTTGGATTCTAAGGCTGATTTTTGATAATTTTTTCAGATTTTTTTGTTACAAACTGTGGTCGTAAACAAAAAATGAAAAACCTCCAAAAAATCGGAAAAATGCAGATTTCTCAAAAATTTGAAAACATGCTATTCTACTGTTTAGTTCCTTGTTAAAGTACTATAACAGGCAGTGTCGTCAATTTCTTTTAGATTTTTTGTTGTGGGACATCATCGTCAAAAAACAATAAAAACCGAATTTTTTCGACGTTTTTGCTATTAGGAGGAAAGTTACACTTGTTGGTTTTATCGCAGCTATATATTAAGTAATTTTTAGCATTATTAAATTGAAACAAGTAATTCTTTGACCTAAGAAATGTGATTTAAGAGAAAGAATAAATTGTATTTTGTGTGATATATACCAGAATGTTCGTAAAGTTTTGTAACATCGCCGGACGTGTGTCGAACTAAGGAGCGGATACGCTGGGGTTCTTATCCCGTCGGTGGTAAATGTTTTTTCCCATACATCATCTTTATTTTTTCAATTTCTTATATTATTTATTCATGTGATTTTAACAATATTTTTTTAATGTTTTAAAAATATTGAAGTAACATTGATTAGGCAATGAATATTTATATTATTGTGTTCGTCTACGATTTCCGCCAGATATGAAATTGCTTGTGAAAATTGGTAAGATTCCGTGAAAAGAATTTTGAACTCTACGTCTGTCATTTCCAGAAAATCAAGAAATCAATACTGTTTGAAATGGAATCTTTTTGCGGTTCCAATTGTTTTGACCATCTTAATCGGCTATGCCCTTTTAAATCTTATCACCTATACTTGCACAGTACCGAATGACAGGCTGTTGGAACTTCCAACTTCCAACTTGGTTTCACGTTAATTTTCAACATTATAAACAATTTTGCGACAACACATTTTTACGACTGTACAGTGAACCGGAGTATAATATAAAGGAATATATAAAATACCGTTCTTTACAGATCACATCTAGTTATTTACATAAATCTAGGAAATAGTTGTTATTGCATAATTATTTTCAATAAGGGTTATACAAATTCTGAATCAACATTTCACTATCAAAATATATAATAAAACATCGCAAACATTTAGCATTGTCAATATACTAAAATGCTTGATAATATCAATGTGCTGATCTTCCTGCTGTAACTCGCATCATGTCATTTTACGCCTGATTTTATTTCGAGCCGTTCGCTTCGTTGCGAGCAGCTCGCATCGTGCGAGTACTCGACTCGACTCGAAAAGCGAGTCCCGGCTCGACTGGACCCGAGCTCGGCTCGCATATGCGAGCGTGGCTGCAGGCCTAGTGCCAGGTGGGTGCTGGGATCGGTCGGTAACGGCCCCAATGTCGAGATACTCTCGTCGGTTGTGGAACTAAGAAAGTGGAACTATCACTGATCTCAAATACCAACATCGCTAAACATGCCGCGCTCGCTACCTAAATAGAACATTTGCTCGTGAATTACGGAAGAAACGTCAGTGACATAGGCAATAAATAAACGGATAATGCGTAGAATGAAAATAATTATTTTTTATTGTATAATTTCATTACACTATTATTGCCTTCTTATTTTCCATATTATTCACCATTGTAATCATTGTTTTATAATCGATAGTTTATAGGTGTAATTAATTAATTTGGAACTTATTGCGATATTTATAAAATAATGATTATTCAACAAAATATATTCTGTAATAGTTATAGAATGAAAAAAAAAAGAATAAATACAATATTCAAGTAATGACAAAATTCAATCGTTCTTATTGTGATCCGTAGTAACAAACACAGAAAATTATTTTTTTTTACTTATTTAACCGATAATACCACTTCTAATGCTGGACTGCAATTATTCAAGTAAAGGTAGTAACGAAATAAAAGTGTTATGTAATGAAACTAACTTTCGACGGATCTTATCCATATAAAGCTATTTGGTGGCAGTATTATTGCTATTTGTACAGACACACAGATACACAGATTCTTATATCTTGCAATGCACGTTGTTTTTTTCTCCGTCAACCGATTTCGATGAAATTTTCAGCTTCTGTATCCCTAACATAGAGCTAGAGATAAAAGTTTTGAAAAGTGTCTGTCATTTTAAGTTTTAATTATAATTGTATTGATTGCTATTTTTTATACCTTATAGAATTGTTTCTTTACATTTAATATTCTTTATATTTTATCAGCAATAAACTTTATGTATAATCATTAATTGTATTGTTAAATTTAACTTTCTGTGAGTAATTGTCAATACATATACATTAGTAACCACATCTATTTGTCCGCGGCGAAAACCAAGCTGTCGAACTCGAGACGGGAAGGACTCGCCGCGTCTCTTTCTTTTCATATGCTGTCCTTCTTTGCGTCCGAAACTTCCGTCGTTCATTACACAAGTAAATATCATCGGAATTTTGTCATATTTGGTACCGTTTTCCTTAGAAAAATGCCACGAGTATGTTGGTGAAAGTCCGATAGAAAAATAATTAATAATGAAAAAGTTTATTTTTTTATTTAAAGGCCAGAGCTCACGCCAGTCTTTCATCTTTTCCGAACGCTTCGACTCTCCGCGGCTCTTTCTTTCCCATACGCTGTCCTTCTTCGCGTCCGAAACATCAATCGTTCATTGCACAAGCAATTATCGTCGGAATTATATCATATTTGGTTTCATTTTAATCAGAAAAATGTCACGAATATGTTGGTAAAAGTTAAAAAAAAAAAAAATAACGAAAAATAAAGAAGTTTTGTGATTGGATTAGTAGTGGTCTTCTGGTCTCACACCGATATAGCCGACAATGTGTGGCCCACTCCTCGGGGAGGACGCTTCTCTAGTTTCGCTGTCCGCTTCTCCGTGCAACATTATATGTATCGTAGACGGATATTCTCTCCTTTTGAATGCCAGTCATTCTGGTGTGCCCAGAGTTGGGCATTATTAGATAAAAATTATTTAAATAACGATTCGAATAAAAGATACTTCATCTTTATTCGTTATTCGAAGGTTCGAATAAAAAAGGTATCCTTATTCGACGAGTATCGAATAAATAATTTTATTCGACGAGAATTTATCCGACGAATAAAGATACTTTTTTTTTATTCGAAGCGGATTTATTCAAACTACGAGAAATTTTTTCATCTTTCATCTGTATCATTTATTCGAAGGCTTCAAATAAATGCTCGAATAACTTTTGCCGAGTGCCGAGCTTCAAAGACCCAGCGACGACAGACGACATACAATGTAAACGGATGGAGAATCGCGCACGTATGAAAGTTTAAACTTTCAGATTTTTTTGTTACAAACTGTGGTCGTAAAAAAAAATGAAAAACCTCCAAAAAATCGGAAAAATGCAGATTTCTCAAAAATTTGAAAACATGCTATTCTACTGTTTAGTTCCTTGTTAAAGTACTATAACAGGCAGTGTCGTCAATTTTTTTTAGATTTTTTGTTGTGGGACATCATCGTCAAAAAACAATAAAAACCGAATTTTTTGGACGTTTTTGCTATTAGGAGGAAAGTTACACTTGTTGGTTTTATCGCAGCTATATATTAAGTAATTTTTAGCATTATTAAATTGAAACAAGTAATTCTTTGACCTAAGAAATGTGATTTAAGAGAAAGAATAAATTGTATTTTGTGTGATATATACCAGAATGTTCGTAAAGTTTTGTAACATCGCCGGACGTGTCGAACTAAGGAGCGGATACGCTGGGGTTCTTATCCCGTCGGTGGTAAATGTTTTTTCCCATACATCATCTTTATTTTTTCAATTTCTTATATTATTTATTCATGTGATTTTAACAATATTTTTTTAATGTTTTAAAAATATTGAAGTAACATTGATTAGGCAATGAATATTTATATTATTGTGTTCGTCTACGATTTCCGCCAGATATGAAATTGCTTGTGAAAATTGGTAAGATTCCGTGAAAAGAATTTTGAACTCTACGTCTGTCATTTCCAGAAAATCAAGAAATCAATACTGTTTGAAATGGAATCTTTTTGCGGTTCCAATTGTTTTGACCATCTTAATCGGCTATGCCCTTTTAAATCTTATCACCTATACTTGCACAGTACCGAATGACAGGCTGTTGGAACTTCCAACTTCCAACTTGGTTTCACGTTAATTTTCAACATTATAAACAATTTTGCGACAACACATTTTTACGACTGTACAGTGAACCGGAGTATAATATAAAGGAATATATAAAATACCGTTCTTTACAGATCACATCTAGTTATTTACATAAATCTAGGAAATAGTTGTTATTGCATAATTATTTTCAATAAGGGTTATACAAATTCTGAATCAACATTTCACTATCAAAATATATAATAAAACATCGCAAACATTTAGCATTGTCAATATACTAAAATGCTTGATAATATCAATGTGCTGATCTTCCTGCTGTAACTCGCATCATGTCATTTTACGCCTGATTTTATTTCGAGCCGTTCGCTTCGTTGCGAGCAGCTCGCATCGTGCGAGTACTCGACTCGACTCGAAAAGCGAGTCCCGGCTCGACTGGACCCGAGCTCGGCTCGCATATGCGAGCGTGGCTGCAGGCCTAGTGCCAGGTGGGTGCTGGGATCGGTCGGTAACGGCCCCAATGTCGAGATACTCTCGTCGGTGGTGGAACTAAGAAAGTGGAACTATCACTGATCTCAAATACCAACATCGCTAAACATGCCGCGCTCGCTACCTAAATAGAACATTTGCTCGTGAATTACGGAAGAAACGTCAGTGACATAGGCAATAAATAAACGGATAATGCGTAGAATGAGAATAATTATTTTTTATTGTATAATTTCATTACACTATTATTGCCTTCTTATTTTCCATATTATTCACCATTGTAATCATTGTTTTATAATCGATAGTTTATAGGTGAAATTAATTAATTTGGAACTTATTGCGATATTTATAAAATAATGATTATTCAACAAAATATATTCTGTAATAGTTATAGAATAAAAAAAAAAAGAATAAATACAATATTCAAGTAATGACAAAATTCAATCGTTCTTATTGTGATCCGTAGTAACAAACACAGAAAATTATTTTTTTACTTATTTAACCGATAATACCACTTCTAATGCTGGACTGCAATTATTCAAGTAAAGGTAGTAACGAAATAAAAGTGTTATGTAATGAAACTAACTTTCGACGGATCTTATCCATATAAAGCTATTTGGTGGCAGTATTATTTGATTTATTCAAACTACGAGAAATTTTTTCATCTTTCATCTGTATCATTTATTCGAAGGCTTCAAATAAATGCTCGAATAACTTTTGCCGAGTGCCGAGCTTCAAAGACCCAGCGACGACAGACGACATACAATGTAAACGGATGGAGAATCGCGCACGTATGAAAGTTTAAACTTTCTGATTTTTTTGTTACAAACTGTGGTCGTAAAAAAAATGAAAAACCTCCAAAAAATCGGAAAAATGCAGATTTCTCAAAAATTTGAAAACATGCTATTCTACTGTTTAGTTCCTTGTTAAAGTACTATAACAGGCAGTGTCGTCAATTTTTTTTAGATTTTTTGTTGTGGGACATCATCGTCAAAAAACAATAAAAACCGAATTTTTTCGACGTTTTTGCTATTAGGAGGAAAGTTACACTTGTTGGTTTTATCGCAGCTATATATTAAGTAATTTTTAGCATTATTAAATTGAAACAAGTAATTCTTTGACCTAAGAAATGTGATTTAAGAGAAAGAATAAATTGTATTTTGTGTGATATATACCAGAATGTTCGTAAAGTTTTGTAACATCGCCGGACGTGTGTCGAACTAAGGAGCGGATACGCTGGGGTTCTTATCCCGTCGGTGGTAAATGTTTTTTCCCATACATCATCTTTATTTTTTCAATTTCTTATATTATTTATTCATGTGATTTTAACAATATTTTTTTAATGTTTTAAAAATATTGAAGTAACATTGATTAGGCAATGAATATTTATATTATTGTGTTCGTCTACGATTTCCGCCAGATATGAAATTGCTTGTGAAAATTGGTAAGATTCCGTGAAAAGAATTTTGAAATCTACGTCTGTCATTTCCAGAAAATCAAGAAATCAATACTGTTTGAAATGGAATCTTTTTGCGGTTCCAATTGTTTTGACCATCTTAATCGGCTATGCCCTTTTAAATCTTATCACCTATACTTGCACAGTACCGAATGACAGGCTGTTGGAACTTCCAACTTCCAACTTGGTTTCACGTTAATTTTCAACATTATAAACAATTTTGCGACAACACATTTTTACGACTGTACAGTGAACCGGAGTATAATATAAAGGAATATATAAAATACCGTTCTTTACAGATCACATCTAGTTATTTACATAAATCTAAATAGTTGTTATTGCATAATTATTTTCAATAAGGGTTATACAAATTCTGAATCAACATTTCACTATCAAAATATATAATAAAACATCGCAAACATTTAGCATTGTCAATATACTAAAATGCTTGATAATATCAATGTGCTGATCTTCCTGCTGTAACTCGCATCATGTCATTTTACGCCTGATTTTATTTCGAGCCGTTCGCTTCGTTGCGAGCAGCTCGCATCGTGCGAGTACTCGACTCGACTCGAAAAGCGAGTCCCGGCTCGACTGGACCCGAGCTCGGCTCGCATATGCGAGCTTGGCTGCAGGCCTAGTGCCAGGTGGGTGCTGGGATCGGTCGGTAACGGCCCCAATGTCGAGATACTCTCGTCGGTTGTGGAACTAAGAAAGTGGAACTATCACTGATCTCAAATACCAACATCGCTAAACATGCCGCGCTCGCTACCTAAATAGAACATTTGCTCGTGAATTACGGAAGAAACGTCAGTGACATAGGCAATAAATAAACGGATAATGCGTAGAATGAAAATAATTATTTTTTATTGTATAATTTCATTACACTATTATTGCCTTCTTATTTTCCATATTATTCACCATTGTAATCATTGTTTTATAATCGATAGTTTATAGGTGTAATTAATTAATTTGGAACTTATTGCGATATTTATAAAATAATGATTATTCAACAAAATATATTCTGTAATAGTTATAGAATGAAAAAAAAAAGAATAAATACAATATTCAAGTAATGACAAAATTCAATCGTTCTTATTGTGATCCGTAGTAACAAACACAGAAAATTATTTTTTTTTACTTATTTAACCGATAATACCACTTCTAATGCTGGACTGCAATTATTCAAGTAAAGGTAGTAACGAAATAAAAGTGTTATGTAATGAAACTAACTTTCGACGGATCTTATCCATATAAAGCTATTTGGTGGCAGTATTATTTGATTTATTCAAACTACGAGAAATTTTTTCATCTTTCATCTGTATCATTTATTCGAAGGCTTCAAATAAATGCTCGAATAACTTTTGCCGAGTGCCGAGCTTCAAAGACCCAGCGACGACAGACGACATACAATGTAAACGGATGGAGAATCGCGCACGTATGAAAGTTTAAACTTTCTGATTTTTTTGTTACAAACTGTGGTCGTAAAAAAAATGAAAAACCTCCAAAAAATCGGAAAAATGCTATTCTACTGTTTAGTTCCTTGTTAAAGTACTATAACAGGCAGTGTCGTCAATTTTTTTTAGATTTTTTGTTGTGGGACATCATCGTCAAAAAACAATAAAAACCGAATTTTTTCGACGTTTTTGCTATTAGGAGGAAAGTTACACTTGTTGGTTTTATCGCAGCTATATATTAAGTAATTTTTAGCATTATTAAATTGAAACAAGTAATTCTTTGACCTAAGAAATGTGATTTTAGAGAAAGAATAAATTGTATTTTGTGTGATATATACCAGAATGTTCGTAAAGTTTTGTAACATCGCCGGACGTGTGTCGAACTAAGGAGCGGATACGCTGGGGTTCTTATCCCGTCGGTGGTAAATGTTTTTTCCCATACATCATCTTTATTTTTTCAATTTCTTATATTATTTATTCATGTGATTTTAACAATATTTTTTTAATGTTTTAAAAATATTGAAGTAACATTGATTAGGCAATGAATATTTATATTATTGTGTTCGTCTACGATTTCCGCCAGATATGAAATTGCTTGTGAAAATTGGTAAGATTCCGTGAAAAGAATTTTGAACTCTACGTCTGTCATTTCCAGAAAATCAAGAAATCAATACTGTTTGAAATGGAATCTTTTTGCGGTTCCAATTGTTTTGACCATCTTAATCGGCTATGCCCTTTTAAATCTTATCACCTATACTTGCACAGTACCGAATGACAGGCTGTTGGAACTTCCAACTTCCAACTTGGTTTCACGTTAATTTTCAACATTATAAACAATTTTGCGACAACACATTTTTACGACTGTACAGTGAACCGGAGTATAATATAAAGGAATATATAAAATACCGTTCTTTACAGATCACATCTAGTTATTTACATAAATCTAGGAAATAGTTGTTATTGCATAATTATTTTCAATAAGGGTTATACAAATTCTGAATCAACATTTCACTATCAAAATATATAATAAAACATCGCAAACATTTAGCATTGTCAATATACTAAAATGCTTGATAATATCAATGTGCTGATCTTCCTGCTGTAACTCGCATCATGTCATTTTACGCCTGATTTTATTTCGAGCCGTTCGCTTCGTTGCGAGCAGCTCGCATCGTGCGAGTACTCGACTCGACTCGAAAAGCGAGTCCCGGCTCGACTGGACCCGAGCTCGGCTCGCATATGCGAGCTTGGCTGCAGGCCTAGTGCCAGGTGGGTGCTGGGATCGGTCGGTAACGGCCCCAATGTCGAGATACTCTCGTCGGTTGTGGAACTAAGAAGGTGGAACTATCACTGATCTCAAATACCAACATCGCTAAACATGCCGCGCTCGCTACCTAAATAGAACATTTGCTCGTGAATTACGGAAGAAACGTCAGTGACATAGGCAATAAATAAACGGATAATGCGTAGAATGAGAATAATTATTTTTTATTGTATAATTTCATTACACTATTATTGCCTTCTTATTTTCCATATTGTGCACCATTGTAATCATTATTTTATAATCGATAGTTTATAGGTGAAATTAATTAATTTGGAACTTATTGCGATATTTATAAAATAATGATTATTCAACAAAATATATTCTGTAATAGTTATAGAATAAAAAAAAAGAATAAATACAATATTCAAGTAATGACAAAATTCAATCGTTCTTATTGTGATCCGTAGTAACAAACACAGAAAATTATTTTTTTACTTATTTAACCGATAATACCACTTCTAATGCTGGACTGCAATTATTCAAGTAAAGGTAGTAACGAAATAAAAGTGTTATGTAATGAAACTAACTTTCGACGGATCTTATCCATATAAAGCTATTTGGTGGCAGTATTATTGCTATTTGTACAGACACACAGATACACAGATTCTTATATCTTGCAATGCACGTTGTTTTTTTCTCCGTCAACCGATTTCGATGAAATTTTCAGCTTCTGTATCCCTAACATAGAGGTACAGATAAAAGTTTTGAAAAGTGTCTGTCATTTTAAGTTTTAATTATAATTGTATTGATTGCTATTTTTTATACCTTATAGAATTGTTTCTTTACATTTAATATTCTTTATATTTTATCAGCAATAAACTTTATGTATAATCATTAATTGTATTGTTAAATTTAACTTTCTGTGAGTAATTGTCAATACATATACATTAGTAACCACATCTATTTGTCCGCGGCGAAAACCAAGCTGTCGAACTCGAGGCGGGAAGGACTCGCCGCGTCTCTTTCTTTTCATATGCTGTCCTTCTTTGCGTCCGAAACTTCCGTCGTTCATTACACAAGTAAATATCATCGGAATTTTGTCATATTTGGTACCGTTTTCCTTAGAAAAATGCCACGAGTATGTTGGTGAAAGTCCGATAGAAAAATAATTAATAATGAAAAAGTTTATTTTTTTATTTAAAGGCCTGAGCTCACGCCAGTCTTTCATCTTTTCCGAACGCTTCGACTCTCCGCGGCTCTTTCTTTCCCATACGCTGTCCTTCTTCGCGTCCGAAACATCAATCGTTCATTACACAAGTAATTATCATCGGAATTATATCATATTAAGTTTCATTTTAATCAGAAAAATGTCACGAATATGTTGGTAAAAGTTAAAAAAAAAAATAACGAAAAATAAAGAAGCTTTGTGATTGGATTAGTAGTGGTCTTCTGGTCTCACACCGATATAGCCGACAATGTGTGGTCCACTCCTCGGGGATGACGTTTCTCGAGTTTCGCTGTCCGCTTCTCCGTGCAACATTATATCGTAGACGCATATTCTCTCCTTTTGAATGCCAGTCATTTTGGTGTGCCCAGAGTTGGGCATTATTAGATAAAAATTATTTAAATAACGATTCGAATAAAAGATACTTCATCTTTATTCGTTATTCGAAGGTTCGAATGAAAAAGGTATCTTTATTCGACGAGTATCGAATAAATAATTTTATTCGACGAGAATTTATCCGACGAATAAAGATACTTTTTTTTATTCGAAGCGGATTTATTCAAACTACGAGAAATTTTTTCATCTTTCATCTGTATCTTTTATCCGAAGGCTTCAAATAAATGCTCGAATAACTTTTGCCGAGTGCCGAGCTTCAAAGACCCAGCGACGACAGACGACATACAATGTAAACGGATGGAGAATCGCGCACGAATGAAAGTTTAAACTTTTAGATTGTGCAATATATCCTCATGAAATTGTGACGAGCGAATGGAGGGGATTTTCCTGATGAAAATGAGATCAAATTCGGGTGTAATCGACCAAGTTTCACTGATACGTAATGTTACGATAAAAATTACAATCTCATTAAAGACAGTCCAAATGATGTCGTGTTTAGACTCATTTTGATCGGGATGAGCTCTACAACTCATTCGTATTAACAATATTGTTCTGATTAAAAACATAAAAGCATAAATTGCCAATAATGTTGGATTCTCCATCTGCTTACATTGTAGGCTGTTGGTCGGTCTTTATAAAAAAATCTTTATTCGTCGAATAAATTCATTACGTGCGGAATAGAGATAACATAATTATTTTTATTTGACGCGTAACAAATCATTTTTTATCTTTTATTCGCTGTTTGAAATGTCTATTTCAATAAAAATTTGCCCATCTTTGCTTCTACAATTATATTATTTTATATTATATTAATTCATCCACGTGATTCTCTCTCAAACTCTATACTATTCGGAATAGTACGTTAAATAAACGCTACTCTGGTTTTCAACATATTTCTGTTCCCACAGATCGATTCTTGGAACAGTTATCTATAAAAAAAAAGTGTAAGGAAATAATGCTTGTTCATGAAATATTTTTAAATTACAAATTAAGGTATCTCATATGGAAGTAGAAATTGATTTTCCTAAAATTATGCTTTAATAATTTCTTACGTAAAATATTTTGACGAATTTTTCGTCCTTGATATTAGTTTTACTTTTAATATTTTAGATCTTAAAAAGCAACACTAAAAAAAAATATCTTTTTAATTTGAATACGTTTGTCGGAGAATGTAACATTTGATAATCGATATGGGTCCGTGATGATTCACCTTCTCAGCGACGAGAAGTTCCTTAGTGGTCTTCTGCACCGACGAGATACCGTCGTTGGCCTTCTGTTTCTTACTCCAGCCAAAATCTATCCTAGAGAGCGGTAGACAACACCGTATTTTTCGAGCGACACATTCTCCCGTAAGGCTGTCAGTCTTTATATATATCTGGTCGGTGGATCAGTGCACCCACTTTATATATATATATATATATATATATATAAAGACTGCCAGCCCCCGTGTTAAACTGCGAGTCTCAAAGTGGGTGCCAGGTGGGTGCTGGGAGCGGTCGGTAACGGCCCTAATGTCGAGATACTGTCGTCGGTTGTGGAACTAAAAGAACATTTGCTCGTGAATTATGGAAAAAACGTCAGTGACAGAGGCAATAAATAAACGTATAATGCGTAGAATGAAAATAATTATCTTTTATTGTATAATTTCATTACACTCTTATTGCCTTCTTATTTTCCATATTGTTCACCATTGTAATCATTATTTTATAATCGATAATTTATAGGTGTAATTAATTAATTTGGAACTTCTTGCGATATTTATAAAATAATGATTATTCAACAAAATATATTCTGTAATAGTTATAGAATAAAAAAAAAGAATAAATACAATATTCAAGTAATGTGGCGGACCCCTTGGAGAAGGGTTGATCGGACCCAGGTAGGAGCGTCGTCTGCGGGCTGGGACCTTGGACGCACTTGGTCGCCAGGCCCAAGCTCTTCCCGAGCGCACACTTAGTCGCCGGAAGTCTGTTCCTACCTGGGGTGCACATTTGGCGACCAGGTTCGGGGTTTTTCCTTGGCGTGCACATTTGGCCGCCAACCCTTGACTTTCG
This sequence comes from Halictus rubicundus, assembly GCF_050948215.1. Lineage (NCBI taxonomy): Eukaryota > Metazoa > Arthropoda > Insecta > Hymenoptera > Halictidae > Halictus > Halictus rubicundus. The sequence continues at coordinate 13,337 of NW_027489387.1, forward strand.
CCAGGACACGGATGTTCGGTGCAAGGACACGAACTTTCTCCAAGGGGCACGTACAGGAAGCGACATCCCCACTCCAGAAGTTTTCTTGTTCGAAGGAAATTCCTGGAGGATATAAGCGCGGATTCTGACGGATGACAGGGTCGGTCAGTCAGTCAGTCAGTTCAAGTCAGTCAGTCGTTGTGAGAAGTCGTCATTCGCCGTCAGTTGTTCGTATAGTCGTTTATCCGTAGTTCTTGTTTCATTGTTATTTCATTTTCTTTGTTCCTTGTTACGTCGTTGAGTTTTTGTTGCTTATTTAATAAATGGTTATTGTTATATTGGGTGAATCCTTTACTGAACACCCAAACCACAACACATACCAAAAGGAAATAAAAATTTTTTTATCTTTTATTCGTTACTCGAAATTTTTATTTAGATAAACATTTTGCCCAACTCTGGTTGAGCTTAGCTCGGCTCGATTGTGCGAGTCGAGTCGAGTACTCGCACGATGCGAGCTATCCGCACCGATGCGAGCTGCTCGAAATAAAATCAGGCGTAAAATGACATGATGCGAGTTACAGCGGGAAGATCAGCACATCGATATTATCAAGCATTTTAGTATATTGACAATGCTAAATGTTTGCGATGTTTTATTATATATTTTGATAGTGAAATGTTGATTCAGAATTTCTATAACCCTTATTGAAAATAATTATGCAATAACAACTATTTCCTAGATTTATGTAAATAACTAGCTGTGTGATCTGTAAAGAACGGTATTTTATATATTCCTTTATATTATACTCCGGGGTTCAGTGTACAGTCGTAAAAATGTGTTGTTGCAAAATTGTTTATAATGTTAAAAATTAACGTTAAGCTTCGTTAAATAGTTTTTGAAAGGAATGGGTATATAAACAATATTGTATAATATTGATGTGTATTTATACGAGGTCGCCGCCGCGTCTACAATGTATGCTGGCGGTTCGTCGGCGTGCGCTTTGCACAGGCCGCCACACTGGTACTCGCACCAAAGGTCAAAAGACTGAATTCTGGTAAGCTGAGAAAAACTGTTTGACAGAATCTGAGCTAACTAACCTGAGAATAGATTGTCTTAGACTTTTATATTTTTCGATAATGAATAACTAAGCTAGTGGCTCGATGGGGAGGGAGGAAGAGCAAAACGCATACGCGTGCCGGTAGATTAAATACTCAGAGCGGGTGACCTAAGTGGGCGAGTGCAGGCGAGAGCCGGTCATAAACCTTAGCTCGCTGATGAGAGCCCTACTGTCCCATTGTACGGAAGTACACTTTTTAGAAGAAATGGCCGAGATAACGAACCAAAAAGGCAGTAAACCATTTTCACACTGCACAATTATAAACATGGAGATAGCGCAGGTTGCTTAGCGAGAAACGTGCGGCCGCTTCTCGTTATACATTATGCAGTCAGTCTCATAATTGATGGCAGACACTTTAAATCAGAATAACTTTTTTTATAAATCGACCAAACGACTTCAGCTGTTCTGCCAAGCTAGATAGATTAATTTACTAGATGACATGTAATGAAAACGCAGGAAAAATTGCGTTATATAATTGCGTTAATTGTCGAGCTAGGAAGTAGATTTAACTTTGCTGCCACTACGAATTATTTGGTAGTTAGCATGATTTTGGACCATCGTATAAAAGATCGACTGTTATCCATGGAGAAGAGCCAACAATTGCAAATTGAAAAAAGATTTAGATTAAAATATTAACTAAACAGAAAGTATGACGAGTGTTGAACGTAGACATCAGATCCTTTTAAAAGGGCCTAGCCGATTTATGGTCAAAACTGCCCTTAGAGGAAAAACCCCTCTGAGTAAAATTTCAACCCCCTATCTTGCCCATGAGGTTAGTTACAGGGTAAATTAGATTTCGCGCTTCTCCGCGTATTTCCCGCACTCTGATGCTTTCTAAAATTCTGAAAAAAATGTGACATATTTTGGATTCTAAGGCTGATTTTTGATAATTTTTTCAGATTTTTTTGTTACAAACTGTGGTCGTAAACAAAAAATGAAAAACCTCCAAAAAATCGGAAAAATGCAGATTTCTCAAAAATTTGAAAACATGCTATTCTACTGTTTAGTTCCTTGTTAAAGTACTATAACAGGCAGTGTCGTCAATTTTTTTTAGATTTTTTGTTGTGGGACATCATCGTCAAAAAACAATAAAAACCGAATTTTTTCGACGTTTTTGCTATTAGGAGGAAAGTTACACTTGTTGGTTTTATCGCAGCTATATATTAAGTAATTTTTAGCATTATTAAATTGAAACAAGTAATTCTTTGACCTAAGAAATGTGATTTAAGAGAAAGAATAAATTGTATTTTGTGTGATATATACCAGAATGTTCGTAAAGTTTTGTAACATCGCCGGACGTGTGTCGAACTAAGGAGCGGATACGCTGGGGTTCTTATCCCGTCGGTGGTAAATGTTTTTTCCCATACATCATCTTTATTTTTTCAATTTCTTATATTATTTATTCATGTGATTTTAACAATATTTTTTTAATGTTTTAAAAATATTGAAGTAACATTGATTAGGCAATGAATATTTATATTATTGTGTTCGTCTACGATTTCCGCCAGATATGAAATTGCTTGTGAAAATTGGTAAGATTCCGTGAAAAGAATTTTGAACTCTACGTCTGTCATTTCCAGAAAATCAAGAAATCAATACTGTTTGAAATGGAATCTTTTTGCGGTTCCAATTGTTTTGACCATCTTAATCGGCTATGCCCTTTTAAATCTTATCACCTATACTTGCACAGTACCGAATGACAGGCTGTTGGAACTTCCAACTTCCAACTTGGTTTCACGTTAATTTTCAACATTATAAACAATTTTGCGACAACACATTTTTACGACTGTACAGTGAACCGGAGTATAATATAAAGGAATATATAAAATACCGTTCTTTACAGATCACATCTAGTTATTTACATAAATCTAGGAAATAGTTGTTATTGCATAATTATTTTCAATAAGGGTTATACAAATTCTGAATCAACATTTCACTATCAAAATATATAATAAAACATCGCAAACATTTAGCATTGTCAATATACTAAAATGCTTGATAATATCAATGTGCTGATCTTCCTGCTGTAACTCGCATCATGTCATTTTACGCCTGATTTTATTTCGAGCCGTTCGCTTCGTTGCGAGCAGCTCGCATCGTGCGAGTACTCGACTCGACTCGAAAAGCGAGTCCCGGCTCGACTGGACCCGAGCTCGGCTCGCATATGCGAGCTTGGCTGCAGGCCTAGTGCCAGGTGGGTGCTGGGATCGGTCGGTAACGGCCCCAATGTCGAGATACTCTCGTCGGTTGTGGAACTAAGAAAGTGGAACTATCACTGATCTCAAATACCAACATCGCTAAACATGCCGCGCTCGCTACCTAAATAGAACATTTGCTCGTGAATTACGGAAGAAACGTCAGTGACATAGGCAATAAATAAACGGATAATGCGTAGAATGAAAATAATTATTTTTTATTGTATAATTTCATTACACTATTATTGCCTTCTTATTTTCCATATTATTCACCATTGTAATCATTGTTTTATAATCGATAGTTTATAGGTGTAATTAATTAATTTGGAACTTATTGCGATATTTATAAAATAATGATTATTCAACAAAATATATTCTGTAATAGTTATAGAATGAAAAAAAAAAGAATAAATACAATATTCAAGTAATGACAAAATTCAATCGTTCTTATTGTGATCCGTAGTAACAAACACAGAAAATTATTTTTTTTTACTTATTTAACCGATAATACCACTTCTAATGCTGGACTGCAATTATTCAAGTAAAGGTAGTAACGAAATAAAAGTGTTATGTAATGAAACTAACTTTCGACGGATCTTATCCATATAAAGCTATTTGGTGGCAGTATTATTGCTATTTGTACAGACACACAGATACACAGATTCTTATATCTTGCAATGCACGTTGTTTTTTTCTCCGTCAACCGATTTCGATGAAATTTTCAGCTTCTGTATCCCTAACATAGAGCTAGAGATAAAAGTTTTGAAAAGTGTCTGTCATTTTAAGTTTTAATTATAATTGTATTGATTGCTATTTTTTATACCTTATAGAATTGTTTCTTTACATTTAATATTCTTTATATTTTATCAGCAATAAACTTTATGTATAATCATTAATTGTATTGTTAAATTTAACTTTCTGTGAGTAATTGTCAATACATATACATTAGTAACCACATCTATTTGTCCGCGGCGAAAACCAAGCTGTCGAACTCGAGACGGGAAGGACTCGCCGCGTCTCTTTCTTTTCATATGCTGTCCTTCTTTGCGTCCGAAACTTCCGTCGTTCATTACACAAGTAAATATCATCGGAATTTTGTCATATTTGGTACCGTTTTCCTTAGAAAAATGCCACGAGTATGTTGGTGAAAGTCCGATAGAAAAATAATTAATAATGAAAAAGTTTATTTTTTTATTTAAAGGCCAGAGCTCACGCCAGTCTTTCATCTTTTCCGAACGCTTCGACTCTCCGCGGCTCTTTCTTTCCCATACGCTGTCCTTCTTCGCGTCCGAAACATCAATCGTTCATTGCACAAGCAATTATCGTCGGAATTATATCATATTTGGTTTCATTTTAATCAGAAAAATGTCACGAATATGTTGGTAAAAGTTAAAAAAAAAAAAAATAACGAAAAATAAAGAAGTTTTGTGATTGGATTAGTAGTGGTCTTCTGGTCTCACACCGATATAGCCGACAATGTGTGGCCCACTCCTCGGGGAGGACGCTTCTCTAGTTTCGCTGTCCGCTTCTCCGTGCAACATTATATGTATCGTAGACGGATATTCTCTCCTTTTGAATGCCAGTCATTCTGGTGTGCCCAGAGTTGGGCATTATTAGATAAAAATTATTTAAATAACGATTCGAATAAAAGATACTTCATCTTTATTCGTTATTCGAAGGTTCGAATAAAAAAGGTATCCTTATTCGACGAGTATCGAATAAATAATTTTATTCGACGAGAATTTATCCGACGAATAAAGATACTTTTTTTTTATTCGAAGCGGATTTATTCAAACTACGAGAAATTTTTTCATCTTTCATCTGTATCATTTATTCGAAGGCTTCAAATAAATGCTCGAATAACTTTTGCCGAGTGCCGAGCTTCAAAGACCCAGCGACGACAGACGACATACAATGTAAACGGATGGAGAATCGCGCACGTATGAAAGTTTAAACTTTCAGATTTTTTTGTTACAAACTGTGGTCGTAAAAAAAAATGAAAAACCTCCAAAAAATCGGAAAAATGCAGATTTCTCAAAAATTTGAAAACATGCTATTCTACTGTTTAGTTCCTTGTTAAAGTACTATAACAGGCAGTGTCGTCAATTTTTTTTAGATTTTTTGTTGTGGGACATCATCGTCAAAAAACAATAAAAACCGAATTTTTTGGACGTTTTTGCTATTAGGAGGAAAGTTACACTTGTTGGTTTTATCGCAGCTATATATTAAGTAATTTTTAGCATTATTAAATTGAAACAAGTAATTCTTTGACCTAAGAAATGTGATTTAAGAGAAAGAATAAATTGTATTTTGTGTGATATATACCAGAATGTTCGTAAAGTTTTGTAACATCGCCGGACGTGTCGAACTAAGGAGCGGATACGCTGGGGTTCTTATCCCGTCGGTGGTAAATGTTTTTTCCCATACATCATCTTTATTTTTTCAATTTCTTATATTATTTATTCATGTGATTTTAACAATATTTTTTTAATGTTTTAAAAATATTGAAGTAACATTGATTAGGCAATGAATATTTATATTATTGTGTTCGTCTACGATTTCCGCCAGATATGAAATTGCTTGTGAAAATTGGTAAGATTCCGTGAAAAGAATTTTGAACTCTACGTCTGTCATTTCCAGAAAATCAAGAAATCAATACTGTTTGAAATGGAATCTTTTTGCGGTTCCAATTGTTTTGACCATCTTAATCGGCTATGCCCTTTTAAATCTTATCACCTATACTTGCACAGTACCGAATGACAGGCTGTTGGAACTTCCAACTTCCAACTTGGTTTCACGTTAATTTTCAACATTATAAACAATTTTGCGACAACACATTTTTACGACTGTACAGTGAACCGGAGTATAATATAAAGGAATATATAAAATACCGTTCTTTACAGATCACATCTAGTTATTTACATAAATCTAGGAAATAGTTGTTATTGCATAATTATTTTCAATAAGGGTTATACAAATTCTGAATCAACATTTCACTATCAAAATATATAATAAAACATCGCAAACATTTAGCATTGTCAATATACTAAAATGCTTGATAATATCAATGTGCTGATCTTCCTGCTGTAACTCGCATCATGTCATTTTACGCCTGATTTTATTTCGAGCCGTTCGCTTCGTTGCGAGCAGCTCGCATCGTGCGAGTACTCGACTCGACTCGAAAAGCGAGTCCCGGCTCGACTGGACCCGAGCTCGGCTCGCATATGCGAGCGTGGCTGCAGGCCTAGTGCCAGGTGGGTGCTGGGATCGGTCGGTAACGGCCCCAATGTCGAGATACTCTCGTCGGTGGTGGAACTAAGAAAGTGGAACTATCACTGATCTCAAATACCAACATCGCTAAACATGCCGCGCTCGCTACCTAAATAGAACATTTGCTCGTGAATTACGGAAGAAACGTCAGTGACATAGGCAATAAATAAACGGATAATGCGTAGAATGAGAATAATTATTTTTTATTGTATAATTTCATTACACTATTATTGCCTTCTTATTTTCCATATTATTCACCATTGTAATCATTGTTTTATAATCGATAGTTTATAGGTGAAATTAATTAATTTGGAACTTATTGCGATATTTATAAAATAATGATTATTCAACAAAATATATTCTGTAATAGTTATAGAATAAAAAAAAAAAGAATAAATACAATATTCAAGTAATGACAAAATTCAATCGTTCTTATTGTGATCCGTAGTAACAAACACAGAAAATTATTTTTTTACTTATTTAACCGATAATACCACTTCTAATGCTGGACTGCAATTATTCAAGTAAAGGTAGTAACGAAATAAAAGTGTTATGTAATGAAACTAACTTTCGACGGATCTTATCCATATAAAGCTATTTGGTGGCAGTATTATTTGATTTATTCAAACTACGAGAAATTTTTTCATCTTTCATCTGTATCATTTATTCGAAGGCTTCAAATAAATGCTCGAATAACTTTTGCCGAGTGCCGAGCTTCAAAGACCCAGCGACGACAGACGACATACAATGTAAACGGATGGAGAATCGCGCACGTATGAAAGTTTAAACTTTCTGATTTTTTTGTTACAAACTGTGGTCGTAAAAAAAATGAAAAACCTCCAAAAAATCGGAAAAATGCAGATTTCTCAAAAATTTGAAAACATGCTATTCTACTGTTTAGTTCCTTGTTAAAGTACTATAACAGGCAGTGTCGTCAATTTTTTTTAGATTTTTTGTTGTGGGACATCATCGTCAAAAAACAATAAAAACCGAATTTTTTCGACGTTTTTGCTATTAGGAGGAAAGTTACACTTGTTGGTTTTATCGCAGCTATATATTAAGTAATTTTTAGCATTATTAAATTGAAACAAGTAATTCTTTGACCTAAGAAATGTGATTTAAGAGAAAGAATAAATTGTATTTTGTGTGATATATACCAGAATGTTCGTAAAGTTTTGTAACATCGCCGGACGTGTGTCGAACTAAGGAGCGGATACGCTGGGGTTCTTATCCCGTCGGTGGTAAATGTTTTTTCCCATACATCATCTTTATTTTTTCAATTTCTTATATTATTTATTCATGTGATTTTAACAATATTTTTTTAATGTTTTAAAAATATTGAAGTAACATTGATTAGGCAATGAATATTTATATTATTGTGTTCGTCTACGATTTCCGCCAGATATGAAATTGCTTGTGAAAATTGGTAAGATTCCGTGAAAAGAATTTTGAAATCTACGTCTGTCATTTCCAGAAAATCAAGAAATCAATACTGTTTGAAATGGAATCTTTTTGCGGTTCCAATTGTTTTGACCATCTTAATCGGCTATGCCCTTTTAAATCTTATCACCTATACTTGCACAGTACCGAATGACAGGCTGTTGGAACTTCCAACTTCCAACTTGGTTTCACGTTAATTTTCAACATTATAAACAATTTTGCGACAACACATTTTTACGACTGTACAGTGAACCGGAGTATAATATAAAGGAATATATAAAATACCGTTCTTTACAGATCACATCTAGTTATTTACATAAATCTAAATAGTTGTTATTGCATAATTATTTTCAATAAGGGTTATACAAATTCTGAATCAACATTTCACTATCAAAATATATAATAAAACATCGCAAACATTTAGCATTGTCAATATACTAAAATGCTTGATAATATCAATGTGCTGATCTTCCTGCTGTAACTCGCATCATGTCATTTTACGCCTGATTTTATTTCGAGCCGTTCGCTTCGTTGCGAGCAGCTCGCATCGTGCGAGTACTCGACTCGACTCGAAAAGCGAGTCCCGGCTCGACTGGACCCGAGCTCGGCTCGCATATGCGAGCTTGGCTGCAGGCCTAGTGCCAGGTGGGTGCTGGGATCGGTCGGTAACGGCCCCAATGTCGAGATACTCTCGTCGGTTGTGGAACTAAGAAAGTGGAACTATCACTGATCTCAAATACCAACATCGCTAAACATGCCGCGCTCGCTACCTAAATAGAACATTTGCTCGTGAATTACGGAAGAAACGTCAGTGACATAGGCAATAAATAAACGGATAATGCGTAGAATGAAAATAATTATTTTTTATTGTATAATTTCATTACACTATTATTGCCTTCTTATTTTCCATATTATTCACCATTGTAATCATTGTTTTATAATCGATAGTTTATAGGTGTAATTAATTAATTTGGAACTTATTGCGATATTTATAAAATAATGATTATTCAACAAAATATATTCTGTAATAGTTATAGAATGAAAAAAAAAAGAATAAATACAATATTCAAGTAATGACAAAATTCAATCGTTCTTATTGTGATCCGTAGTAACAAACACAGAAAATTATTTTTTTTTACTTATTTAACCGATAATACCACTTCTAATGCTGGACTGCAATTATTCAAGTAAAGGTAGTAACGAAATAAAAGTGTTATGTAATGAAACTAACTTTCGACGGATCTTATCCATATAAAGCTATTTGGTGGCAGTATTATTTGATTTATTCAAACTACGAGAAATTTTTTCATCTTTCATCTGTATCATTTATTCGAAGGCTTCAAATAAATGCTCGAATAACTTTTGCCGAGTGCCGAGCTTCAAAGACCCAGCGACGACAGACGACATACAATGTAAACGGATGGAGAATCGCGCACGTATGAAAGTTTAAACTTTCTGATTTTTTTGTTACAAACTGTGGTCGTAAAAAAAATGAAAAACCTCCAAAAAATCGGAAAAATGCTATTCTACTGTTTAGTTCCTTGTTAAAGTACTATAACAGGCAGTGTCGTCAATTTTTTTTAGATTTTTTGTTGTGGGACATCATCGTCAAAAAACAATAAAAACCGAATTTTTTCGACGTTTTTGCTATTAGGAGGAAAGTTACACTTGTTGGTTTTATCGCAGCTATATATTAAGTAATTTTTAGCATTATTAAATTGAAACAAGTAATTCTTTGACCTAAGAAATGTGATTTTAGAGAAAGAATAAATTGTATTTTGTGTGATATATACCAGAATGTTCGTAAAGTTTTGTAACATCGCCGGACGTGTGTCGAACTAAGGAGCGGATACGCTGGGGTTCTTATCCCGTCGGTGGTAAATGTTTTTTCCCATACATCATCTTTATTTTTTCAATTTCTTATATTATTTATTCATGTGATTTTAACAATATTTTTTTAATGTTTTAAAAATATTGAAGTAACATTGATTAGGCAATGAATATTTATATTATTGTGTTCGTCTACGATTTCCGCCAGATATGAAATTGCTTGTGAAAATTGGTAAGATTCCGTGAAAAGAATTTTGAACTCTACGTCTGTCATTTCCAGAAAATCAAGAAATCAATACTGTTTGAAATGGAATCTTTTTGCGGTTCCAATTGTTTTGACCATCTTAATCGGCTATGCCCTTTTAAATCTTATCACCTATACTTGCACAGTACCGAATGACAGGCTGTTGGAACTTCCAACTTCCAACTTGGTTTCACGTTAATTTTCAACATTATAAACAATTTTGCGACAACACATTTTTACGACTGTACAGTGAACCGGAGTATAATATAAAGGAATATATAAAATACCGTTCTTTACAGATCACATCTAGTTATTTACATAAATCTAGGAAATAGTTGTTATTGCATAATTATTTTCAATAAGGGTTATACAAATTCTGAATCAACATTTCACTATCAAAATATATAATAAAACATCGCAAACATTTAGCATTGTCAATATACTAAAATGCTTGATAATATCAATGTGCTGATCTTCCTGCTGTAACTCGCATCATGTCATTTTACGCCTGATTTTATTTCGAGCCGTTCGCTTCGTTGCGAGCAGCTCGCATCGTGCGAGTACTCGACTCGACTCGAAAAGCGAGTCCCGGCTCGACTGGACCCGAGCTCGGCTCGCATATGCGAGCTTGGCTGCAGGCCTAGTGCCAGGTGGGTGCTGGGATCGGTCGGTAACGGCCCCAATGTCGAGATACTCTCGTCGGTTGTGGAACTAAGAAGGTGGAACTATCACTGATCTCAAATACCAACATCGCTAAACATGCCGCGCTCGCTACCTAAATAGAACATTTGCTCGTGAATTACGGAAGAAACGTCAGTGACATAGGCAATAAATAAACGGATAATGCGTAGAATGAGAATAATTATTTTTTATTGTATAATTTCATTACACTATTATTGCCTTCTTATTTTCCATATTGTGCACCATTGTAATCATTATTTTATAATCGATAGTTTATAGGTGAAATTAATTAATTTGGAACTTATTGCGATATTTATAAAATAATGATTATTCAACAAAATATATTCTGTAATAGTTATAGAATAAAAAAAAAGAATAAATACAATATTCAAGTAATGACAAAATTCAATCGTTCTTATTGTGATCCGTAGTAACAAACACAGAAAATTATTTTTTTACTTATTTAACCGATAATACCACTTCTAATGCTGGACTGCAATTATTCAAGTAAAGGTAGTAACGAAATAAAAGTGTTATGTAATGAAACTAACTTTCGACGGATCTTATCCATATAAAGCTATTTGGTGGCAGTATTATTGCTATTTGTACAGACACACAGATACACAGATTCTTATATCTTGCAATGCACGTTGTTTTTTTCTCCGTCAACCGATTTCGATGAAATTTTCAGCTTCTGTATCCCTAACATAGAGGTACAGATAAAAGTTTTGAAAAGTGTCTGTCATTTTAAGTTTTAATTATAATTGTATTGATTGCTATTTTTTATACCTTATAGAATTGTTTCTTTACATTTAATATTCTTTATATTTTATCAGCAATAAACTTTATGTATAATCATTAATTGTATTGTTAAATTTAACTTTCTGTGAGTAATTGTCAATACATATACATTAGTAACCACATCTATTTGTCCGCGGCGAAAACCAAGCTGTCGAACTCGAGGCGGGAAGGACTCGCCGCGTCTCTTTCTTTTCATATGCTGTCCTTCTTTGCGTCCGAAACTTCCGTCGTTCATTACACAAGTAAATATCATCGGAATTTTGTCATATTTGGTACCGTTTTCCTTAGAAAAATGCCACGAGTATGTTGGTGAAAGTCCGATAGAAAAATAATTAATAATGAAAAAGTTTATTTTTTTATTTAAAGGCCTGAGCTCACGCCAGTCTTTCATCTTTTCCGAACGCTTCGACTCTCCGCGGCTCTTTCTTTCCCATACGCTGTCCTTCTTCGCGTCCGAAACATCAATCGTTCATTACACAAGTAATTATCATCGGAATTATATCATATTAAGTTTCATTTTAATCAGAAAAATGTCACGAATATGTTGGTAAAAGTTAAAAAAAAAAATAACGAAAAATAAAGAAGCTTTGTGATTGGATTAGTAGTGGTCTTCTGGTCTCACACCGATATAGCCGACAATGTGTGGTCCACTCCTCGGGGATGACGTTTCTCGAGTTTCGCTGTCCGCTTCTCCGTGCAACATTATATCGTAGACGCATATTCTCTCCTTTTGAATGCCAGTCATTTTGGTGTGCCCAGAGTTGGGCATTATTAGATAAAAATTATTTAAATAACGATTCGAATAAAAGATACTTCATCTTTATTCGTTATTCGAAGGTTCGAATGAAAAAGGTATCTTTATTCGACGAGTATCGAATAAATAATTTTATTCGACGAGAATTTATCCGACGAATAAAGATACTTTTTTTTATTCGAAGCGGATTTATTCAAACTACGAGAAATTTTTTCATCTTTCATCTGTATCTTTTATCCGAAGGCTTCAAATAAATGCTCGAATAACTTTTGCCGAGTGCCGAGCTTCAAAGACCCAGCGACGACAGACGACATACAATGTAAACGGATGGAGAATCGCGCACGAATGAAAGTTTAAACTTTTAGATTGTGCAATATATCCTCATGAAATTGTGACGAGCGAATGGAGGGGATTTTCCTGATGAAAATGAGATCAAATTCGGGTGTAATCGACCAAGTTTCACTGATACGTAATGTTACGATAAAAATTACAATCTCATTAAAGACAGTCCAAATGATGTCGTGTTTAGACTCATTTTGATCGGGATGAGCTCTACAACTCATTCGTATTAACAATATTGTTCTGATTAAAAACATAAAAGCATAAATTGCCAATAATGTTGGATTCTCCATCTGCTTACATTGTAGGCTGTTGGTCGGTCTTTATAAAAAAATCTTTATTCGTCGAATAAATTCATTACGTGCGGAATAGAGATAACATAATTATTTTTATTTGACGCGTAACAAATCATTTTTTATCTTTTATTCGCTGTTTGAAATGTCTATTTCAATAAAAATTTGCCCATCTTTGCTTCTACAATTATATTATTTTATATTATATTAATTCATCCACGTGATTCTCTCTCAAACTCTATACTATTCGGAATAGTACGTTAAATAAACGCTACTCTGGTTTTCAACATATTTCTGTTCCCACAGATCGATTCTTGGAACAGTTATCTATAAAAAAAAAGTGTAAGGAAATAATGCTTGTTCATGAAATATTTTTAAATTACAAATTAAGGTATCTCATATGGAAGTAGAAATTGATTTTCCTAAAATTATGCTTTAATAATTTCTTACGTAAAATATTTTGACGAATTTTTCGTCCTTGATATTAGTTTTACTTTTAATATTTTAGATCTTAAAAAGCAACACTAAAAAAAAATATCTTTTTAATTTGAATACGTTTGTCGGAGAATGTAACATTTGATAATCGATATGGGTCCGTGATGATTCACCTTCTCAGCGACGAGAAGTTCCTTAGTGGTCTTCTGCACCGACGAGATACCGTCGTTGGCCTTCTGTTTCTTACTCCAGCCAAAATCTATCCTAGAGAGCGGTAGACAACACCGTATTTTTCGAGCGACACATTCTCCCGTAAGGCTGTCAGTCTTTATATATATCTGGTCGGTGGATCAGTGCACCCACTTTATATATATATATATATATATATATATATATATATATATATATAAAGACTGCCAGCCCCCGTGTTAAACTGCGAGTCTCAAAGTGGGTGCCAGGTGGGTGCTGGGAGCGGTCGGTAACGGCCCTAATGTCGAGATACTGTCGTCGGTTGTGGAACTAAAAGAACATTTGCTCGTGAATTATGGAAAAAACGTCAGTGACAGAGGCAATAAATAAACGTATAATGCGTAGAATGAAAATAATTATCTTTTATTGTATAATTTCATTACACTCTTATTGCCTTCTTATTTTCCATATTGTTCACCATTGTAATCATTATTTTATAATCGATAATTTATAGGTGTAATTAATTAATTTGGAACTTCTTGCGATATTTATAAAATAATGATTATTCAACAAAATATATTCTGTAATAGTTATAGAATAAAAAAAAAGAATAAATACAATATTCAAGTAATGTGGCGGACCCCTTGGAGAAGGGTTGATCGGACCCAGGTAGGAGCGTCGTCTGCGGGCTGGGACCTTGGACGCACTTGGTCGCCAGGCCCAAGCTCTTCCCGAGCGCACACTTAGTCGCCGGAAGTCTGTTCCTACCTGGGGTGCACATTTGGCGACCAGGTTCGGGGTTTTTCCTTGGCGTGCACATTTGGCCGCCAACCCTTGACTTTCGCCAGGACACGGATGTTCGGTGCAAGGACACGAACTTTCTCCAAGGGGCACGTACAGGAAGCGACATCCCCACTCCAGAAGTTTTCTTGTTCGAAGGAAATTCCTGGAGGATATAAGCGCGGATTCTGACGGATGACAGGGTCGGTCAGTCAGTCAGTCAGTTCAAGTCAGTCAGTCGTTGTGAGAAGTCGTCATTCGCCGTCAGTTGTTCGTATAGTCGTTTATCCGTAGTTCTTGTTTCATTGTTATTTCATTTTCTTTGTTCCTTGTTACGTCGTTGAGTTTTTGTTGCTTATTTAATAAATGGTTATTGTTATATTGGGTGAATCCTTTACTGAACACCCAAACCACAACACATACCAAAAGGAAATAAAAATTTTTTTATCTTTTATTCGTTACTCGAAATTTTTATTTAGATAAACATTTTGCCCAACTCTGGTTGAGCTTAGCTCGGCTCGATTGTGCGAGTCGAGTCGAGTACTCGCACGATGCGAGCTATCCGCACCGATGCGAGCTGCTCGAAATAAAATCAGGCGTAAAATGACATGATGCGAGTTACAGCGGGAAGATCAGCACATCGATATTATCAAGCATTTTAGTATATTGACAATGCTAAATGTTTGCGATGTTTTATTATATATTTTGATAGTGAAATGTTGATTCAGAATTTCTATAACCCTTATTGAAAATAATTATGCAATAACAACTATTTCCTAGATTTATGTAAATAACTAGCTGTGTGATCTGTAAAGAACGGTATTTTATATATTCCTTTATATTATACTCCGGGGTTCAGTGTACAGTCGTAAAAATGTGTTGTTGCAAAATTGTTTATAATGTTAAAAATTAACGTTAAGCTTCGTTAAATAGTTTTTGAAAGGAATGGGTATATAAACAATATTGTATAATATTGATGTGTATTTATACGAGGTCGCCGCCGCGTCTACAATGTATGCTGGCGGTTCGTCGGCGTGCGCTTTGCACAGGCCGCCACACTGGTACTCGCACCAAAGGTCAAAAGACTGAATTCTGGTAAGCTGAGAAAAACTGTTTGACAGAATCTGAGCTAACTAACCTGAGAATAGATTGTCTTAGACTTTTATATTTTTCGATAATGAATAACTAAGCTAGTGGCTCGATGGGGAGGGAGGAAGAGCAAAACGCATACGCGTGCCGGTAGATTAAATACTCAGAGCGGGTGACCTAAGTGGGCGAGTGCAGGCGAGAGCCGGTCATAAACCTTAGCTCGCTGATGAGAGCCCTACTGTCCCATTGTACGGAAGTACACTTTTTAGAAGAAATGGCCGAGATAACGAACCAAAAAGGCAGTAAACCATTTTCACACTGCACAATTATAAACATGGAGATAGCGCAGGTTGCTTAGCGAGAAACGTGCGGCCGCTTCTCGTTATACATTATGCAGTCAGTCTCATAATTGATGGCAGACACTTTAAATCAGAATAACTTTTTTTATAAATCGACCAAACGACTTCAGCTGTTCTGCCAAGCTAGATAGATTAATTTACTAGATGACATGTAATGAAAACGCAGGAAAAATTGCGTTATATAATTGCGTTAATTGTCGAGCTAGGAAGTAGATTTAACTTTGCTGCCACTACGAATTATTTGGTAGTTAGCATGATTTTGGACCATCGTATAAAAGATCGACTGTTATCCATGGAGAAGAGCCAACAATTGCAAATTGAAAAAAGATTTAGATTAAAATATTAACTAAACAGAAAGTATGACGAGTGTTGAACGTAGACATCAGATCCTTTTAAAAGGGCCTAGCCGATTTATGGTCAAAACTGCCCTTAGAGGAAAAACCCCTCTGAGTAAAATTTCAACCCCCTATCTTGCCCATGAGGTTAGTTACAGGGTAAATTAGATTTCGCGCTTCTCCGCGTATTTCCCGCACTCTGATGCTTTCTAAAATTCTGAAAAAAATGTGACATATTTTGGATTCTAAGGCTGATTTTTGATAATTTTTTCAGATTTTTTTGTTACAAACTGTGGTCGTAAACAAAAAATGAAAAACCTCCAAAAAATCGGAAAAATGCAGATTTCTCAAAAATTTGAAAACATGCTATTCTACTGTTTAGTTCCTTGTTAAAGTACTATAACAGGCAGTGTCGTCAATTTTTTTTAGATTTTTTGTTGTGGGACATCATCGTCAAAAAACAATAAAAACCGAATTTTTTCGACGTTTTTGCTATTAGGAGGAAAGTTACACTTGTTGGTTTTATCGCAGCTATATATTAAGTAATTTTTAGCATTATTAAATTGAAACAAGTAATTCTTTGACCTAAGAAATGTGATTTAAGAGAAAGAATAAATTGTATTTTGTGTGATATATACCAGAATGTTCGTAAAGTTTTGTAACATCGCCGGACGTGTGTCGAACTAAGGAGCGGATACGCTGGGGTTCTTATCCCGTCGGTGGTAAATGTTTTTTCCCATACATCATCTTTATTTTTTCAATTTCTTATATTATTTATTCATGTGATTTTAACAATATTTTTTTAATGTTTTAAAAATATTGAAGTAACATTGATTAGGCAATGAATATTTATATTATTGTGTTCGTCTACGATTTCCGCCAGATATGAAATTGCTTGTGAAAATTGGTAAGATTCCGTGAAAAGAATTTTGAAATCTACGTCTGTCATTTCCAGAAAATCAAGAAATCAATACTGTTTGAAATGGAATCTTTTTGCGGTTCCAATTGTTTTGACCATCTTAATCGGCTATGCCCTTTTAAATCTTATCACCTATACTTGCACAGTACCGAATGACAGGCTGTTGGAACTTCCAACTTCCAACTTGGTTTCACGTTAATTTTCAACATTATAAACAATTTTGCGACAACACATTTTTACGACTGTACAGTGAACCGGAGTATAATATAAAGGAATATATAAAATACCGTTCTTTACAGATCACATCTAGTTATTTACATAAATCTAAATAGTTGTTATTGCATAATTATTTTCAATAAGGGTTATACAAATTCTGAATCAACATTTCACTATCAAAATATATAATAAAACATCGCAAACATTTAGCATTGTCAATATACTAAAATGCTTGATAATATCAATGTGCTGATCTTCCTGCTGTAACTCGCATCATGTCATTTTACGCCTGATTTTATTTCGAGCCGTTCGCTTCGTTGCGAGCAGCTCGCATCGTGCGAGTACTCGACTCGACTCGAAAAGCGAGTCCCGGCTCGACTGGACCCGAGCTCGGCTCGCATATGCGAGCTTGGCTGCAGGCCTAGTGCCAGGTGGGTGCTGGGATCGGTCGGTAACGGCCCCAATGTCGAGATACTCTCGTCGGTTGTGGAACTAAGAAAGTGGAACTATCACTGATCTCAAATACCAACATCGCTAAACATGCCGCGCTCGCTACCTAAATAGAACATTTGCTCGTGAATTACGGAAGAAACGTCAGTGACATAGGCAATAAATAAACGGATAATGCGTAGAATGAAAATAATTATTTTTTATTGTATAATTTCATTACACTATTATTGCCTTCTTATTTTCCATATTATTCACCATTGTAATCATTGTTTTATAATCGATAGTTTATAGGTGTAATTAATTAATTTGGAACTTATTGCGATATTTATAAAATAATGATTATTCAACAAAATATATTCTGTAATAGTTATAGAATGAAAAAAAAAAGAATAAATACAATATTCAAGTAATGACAAAATTCAATCGTTCTTATTGTGATCCGTAGTAACAAACACAGAAAATTATTTTTTTTTACTTATTTAACCGATAATACCACTTCTAATGCTGGACTGCAATTATTCAAGTAAAGGTAGTAACGAAATAAAAGTGTTATGTAATGAAACTAACTTTCGACGGATCTTATCCATATAAAGCTATTTGGTGGCAGTATTATTTGATTTATTCAAACTACGAGAAATTTTTTCATCTTTCATCTGTATCATTTATTCGAAGGCTTCAAATAAATGCTCGAATAACTTTTGCCGAGTGCCGAGCTTCAAAGACCCAGCGACGACAGACGACATACAATGTAAACGGATGGAGAATCGCGCACGTATGAAAGTTTAAACTTTCTGATTTTTTTGTTACAAACTGTGGTCGTAAAAAAAATGAAAAACCTCCAAAAAATCGGAAAAATGCTATTCTACTGTTTAGTTCCTTGTTAAAGTACTATAACAGGCAGTGTCGTCAATTTTTTTTAGATTTTTTGTTGTGGGACATCATCGTCAAAAAACAATAAAAACCGAATTTTTTCGACGTTTTTGCTATTAGGAGGAAAGTTACACTTGTTGGTTTTATCGCAGCTATATATTAAGTAATTTTTAGCATTATTAAATTGAAACAAGTAATTCTTTGACCTAAGAAATGTGATTTTAGAGAAAGAATAAATTGTATTTTGTGTGATATATACCAGAATGTTCGTAAAGTTTTGTAACATCGCCGGACGTGTGTCGAACTAAGGAGCGGATACGCTGGGGTTCTTATCCCGTCGGTGGTAAATGTTTTTTCCCATACATCATCTTTATTTTTTCAATTTCTTATATTATTTATTCATGTGATTTTAACAATATTTTTTTAATGTTTTAAAAATATTGAAGTAACATTGATTAGGCAATGAATATTTATATTATTGTGTTCGTCTACGATTTCCGCCAGATATGAAATTGCTTGTGAAAATTGGTAAGATTCCGTGAAAAGAATTTTGAACTCTACGTCTGTCATTTCCAGAAAATCAAGAAATCAATACTGTTTGAAATGGAATCTTTTTGCGGTTCCAATTGTTTTGACCATCTTAATCGGCTATGCCCTTTTAAATCTTATCACCTATACTTGCACAGTACCGAATGACAGGCTGTTGGAACTTCCAACTTCCAACTTGGTTTCACGTTAATTTTCAACATTATAAACAATTTTGCGACAACACATTTTTACGACTGTACAGTGAACCGGAGTATAATATAAAGGAATATATAAAATACCGTTCTTTACAGATCACATCTAGTTATTTACATAAATCTAGGAAATAGTTGTTATTGCATAATTATTTTCAATAAGGGTTATACAAATTCTGAATCAACATTTCACTATCAAAATATATAATAAAACATCGCAAACATTTAGCATTGTCAATATACTAAAATGCTTGATAATATCAATGTGCTGATCTTCCTGCTGTAACTCGCATCATGTCATTTTACGCCTGATTTTATTTTGAGCCGTTCGCTTCGTTGCGAGCAGCTCGCATCGTGCGAGTACTCGACTCGACTCGAAAAGCGAGTCCCGGCTCGACTGGACCCGAGCTCGGCTCGCATATGCGAGCTTGGCTGCAGGCCTAGTGCCAGGTGGGTGCTGGGATCGGTCGGTAACGGCCCCAATGTCGAGATACTCTCGTCGGTTGTGGAACTAAGAAAGTGGAACTATCACTGATCTCAAATACCAACATCGCTAAACATGCCGCGCTCGCTACCTAAATAGAACATTTGCTCGTGAATTACGGAAGAAACGTCAGTGACATAGGCAATAAATAAACGGATAATGCGTAGAATGAGAATAATTATTTTTTATTGTATAATTTCATTACACTATTATTGCCTTCTTATTTTCCATATTATTCACCATTGTAATCATTATTTTATAATCGATAGTTTATAGGTGAAATTAATTAATTTGGAACTTATTGCGATATTTATAAAATAATGATTATTCAACAAAATATATTCTGTAATAGTTATAGAATAAAAAAAAAAAGAATAAATACAATATTCAAGTAATGACAAAATTCAATCGTTCTTATTGTGATCCGTAGTAACAAACACAGAAAATTATTTTTTTTTACTTATTTAACCGATAATACCACTTCTAATGCTGGACTGCAATTATTCAAGTAAAGGTAGTAACGAAATAAAAGTGTTATGTAATGAAACTAACTTTCGACGGATCTTATCCATATAAAGCTATTTGGTGGCAGTATTATTGCTATTTGTACAGACACACAGATACACAGATTCTTATATCTTGCAATGCACGTTGTTTTTTTCTCCGTCAACCGATTTCGATGAAATTTTCAGCTTCTGTATCCCTAACATAGAGGTAGAGATAAAAGTTTTGAAAAGTGTCTGTCATTTTAAGTTTTAATTATAATTGTATTGATTGCTATTTTTTATACCTTATAGAATTGTTTCTTTACATTTAATATTCTTTATATTTTATCAGCAATAAACTTTATGTATAATCATTAATTGTATTGTTAAATTTAACTTTCTGTGAGTAATTGTCAATACATATACATTAGTAACCACATCTATTTGTCCGCGGCGAAAACCAAGCTGTCGAACTCGAGACGGGAAGGACTCGCCGCGTCTCTTTCTTTTCATATGCTGTCCTTCTTTGCGTCCGAAACTTCCGTCGTTCATTACACAAGTAAATATCATCGGAATTTTGTCATATTTGGTACCGTTTTCCTTAGAAAAATGCCACGAGTATGTTGGTGAAAGTCCGATAGAAAAATAATTAATAATGAAAAAGTTTATTTTTTTATTTAAAGGCCTGAGCTCACGCCAGTCTTTCATCTTTTCCGAACGCTTCGACTCTCCGCGGCTCTTTCTTTCCCATACGCTGTCCTTCTTCGCGTCCGAAACATCAATCGTTCATTACACAAGTAATTATCATCGGAATTATATCATATTAAGTTTCATTTTAATCAGAAAAATGTCACGAATATGTTGGTAAAAGTTAAAAAAAAAAATAACGAAAAATAAAGAAGCTTTGTGATTGGATTAGTAGTGGTCTTCTGGTCTCACACCGATATAGCCGACAATGTGTGGCCCACTCCTCGGGGAGGACGCTTCTCTAGTTTCGCTGTCCGCTTCTCCGTGCAACATTATATCGTAGACGGATATTCTCTCCTTTTGAATGCCAGTCATTTTGGTGTGCCCAGAGTTGGGCATTATTAGATAAAAATTATTTAAATAACGATTCGAATAAAAGATACTTCATCTTTATTCGTTATTCGAAGGTTCGAATGAAAAAGGTATCTTTATTCGACGAGTATCGAATAAATAATTTTATTCGACGAGAATTTATCCGACGAATAAAGATACTTTTTTTTATTCGAAGCGGATTTATTCAAACTACGAGAAATTTTTTCATCTTTCATCTGTATCTTTTATCCGAAGGCTTCAAATAAATGCTCGAATAACTTTTGCCGAGTGCCGAGCTTCAAAGACCCAGCGACGACAGACGACATACAATGTAAACGGATGGAGAATCGCGCACGTATGAAAGTTTAAACTTTCAGATTTTTTTGTTACAAACTGTGGTCGTAAAAAAAATGAAAAACCTCCAAAAAATCGGAAAAATGCAGATTTCTCAAAAATTTGAAAACATGCTATTCTACTGTTTAGTTCCTTGTTAAAGTACTATAACAGGCAGTGTCGTCAATTTTTTTTAGATTTTTTGTTGTGGGACATCATCGTCAAAAAACAATAAAAACCGAATTTTTTCGACGTTTTTGCTATTAGGAGGAAAGTTACACTTGTTGGTTTTATCGCAGCTATATATTAAGTAATTTTTAGCATTATTAAATTGAAACAAGTAATTCTTTGACCTAAGAAATGTGATTTAAGAGAAAGAATAAATTGTATTTTGTGTGATATATACCAGAATGTTCGTAAAGTTTTGTAACATCGCCGGACGTGTGTCGAACTAAGGAGCGGATACGCTGGGGTTCTTATCCCGTCGGTGGTAAATGTTTTTTCCCATACATCATCTTTATTTTTTCAATTTCTTATATTATTTATTCATGTGATTTTAACAATATTTTTTTAATGTTTTAAAAATATTGAAGTAACATTGATTAGGCAATGAATATTTATATTATTGTGTTCGTCTACGATTTCCGCCAGATATGAAATTGCTTGTGAAAATTGGTAAGATTCCGTGAAAAGAATTTTGAAATCTACGTCTGTCATTTCCAGAAAATCAAGAAATCAATACTGTTTGAAATGGAATCTTTTTGCGGTTCCAATTGTTTTGACCATCTTAATCGGCTATGCCCTTTTAAATCTTATCACCTATACTTGCACAGTACCGAATGACAGGCTGTTGGAACTTCCAACTTCCAACTTGGTTTCACGTTAATTTTCAACATTATAAACAATTTTGCGACAACACATTTTTACGACTGTACAGTGAACCGGAGTATAATATAAAGGAATATATAAAATACCGTTCTTTACAGATCACATCTAGTTATTTACATAAATCTAAATAGTTGTTATTGCATAATTATTTTCAATAAGGGTTATACAAATTCTGAATCAACATTTCACTATCAAAATATATAATAAAACATCGCAAACATTTAGCATTGTCAATATACTAAAATGCTTGATAATATCAATGTGCTGATCTTCCTGCTGTAACTCGCATCATGTCATTTTACGCCTGATTTTATTTCGAGCCGTTCGCTTCGTTGCGAGCAGCTCGCATCGTGCGAGTACTCGACTCGACTCGAAAAGCGAGTCCCGGCTCGACTGGACCCGAGCTCGGCTCGCATATGCGAGCTTGGCTGCAGGCCTAGTGCCAGGTGGGTGCTGGGATCGGTCGGTAACGGCCCCAATGTCGAGATACTCTCGTCGGTTGTGGAACTAAGAAAGTGGAACTATCACTGATCTCAAATACCAACATCGCTAAACATGCCGCGCTCGCTACCTAAATAGAACATTTGCTCGTGAATTACGGAAGAAACGTCAGTGACATAGGCAATAAATAAACGGATAATGCGTAGAATGAAAATAATTATTTTTTATTGTATAATTTCATTACACTATTATTGCCTTCTTATTTTCCATATTATTCACCATTGTAATCATTGTTTTATAATCGATAGTTTATAGGTGTAATTAATTAATTTGGAACTTATTGCGATATTTATAAAATAATGATTATTCAACAAAATATATTCTGTAATAGTTATAGAATGAAAAAAAAAAGAATAAATACAATATTCAAGTAATGACAAAATTCAATCGTTCTTATTGTGATCCGTAGTAACAAACACAGAAAATTATTTTTTTTTACTTATTTAACCGATAATACCACTTCTAATGCTGGACTGCAATTATTCAAGTAAAGGTAGTAACGAAATAAAAGTGTTATGTAATGAAACTAACTTTCGACGGATCTTATCCATATAAAGCTATTTGGTGGCAGTATTATTTGATTTATTCAAACTACGAGAAATTTTTTCATCTTTCATCTGTATCATTTATTCGAAGGCTTCAAATAAATGCTCGAATAACTTTTGCCGAGTGCCGAGCTTCAAAGACCCAGCGACGACAGACGACATACAATGTAAACGGATGGAGAATCGCGCACGTATGAAAGTTTAAACTTTCTGATTTTTTTGTTACAAACTGTGGTCGTAAAAAAAATGAAAAACCTCCAAAAAATCGGAAAAATGCTATTCTACTGTTTAGTTCCTTGTTAAAGTACTATAACAGGCAGTGTCGTCAATTTTTTTTAGATTTTTTGTTGTGGGACATCATCGTCAAAAAACAATAAAAACCGAATTTTTTCGACGTTTTTGCTATTAGGAGGAAAGTTACACTTGTTGGTTTTATCGCAGCTATATATTAAGTAATTTTTAGCATTATTAAATTGAAACAAGTAATTCTTTGACCTAAGAAATGTGATTTTAGAGAAAGAATAAATTGTATTTTGTGTGATATATACCAGAATGTTCGTAAAGTTTTGTAACATCGCCGGACGTGTGTCGAACTAAGGAGCGGATACGCTGGGGTTCTTATCCCGTCGGTGGTAAATGTTTTTTCCCATACATCATCTTTATTTTTTCAATTTCTTATATTATTTATTCATGTGATTTTAACAATATTTTTTTAATGTTTTAAAAATATTGAAGTAACATTGATTAGGCAATGAATATTTATATTATTGTGTTCGTCTACGATTTCCGCCAGATATGAAATTGCTTGTGAAAATTGGTAAGATTCCGTGAAAAGAATTTTGAACTCTACGTCTGTCATTTCCAGAAAATCAAGAAATCAATACTGTTTGAAATGGAATCTTTTTGCGGTTCCAATTGTTTTGACCATCTTAATCGGCTATGCCCTTTTAAATCTTATCACCTATACTTGCACAGTACCGAATGACAGGCTGTTGGAACTTCCAACTTCCAACTTGGTTTCACGTTAATTTTCAACATTATAAACAATTTTGCGACAACACATTTTTACGACTGTACAGTGAACCGGAGTATAATATAAAGGAATATATAAAATACCGTTCTTTACAGATCACATCTAGTTATTTACATAAATCTAGGAAATAGTTGTTATTGCATAATTATTTTCAATAAGGGTTATACAAATTCTGAATCAACATTTCACTATCAAAATATATAATAAAACATCGCAAACATTTAGCATTGTCAATATACTAAAATGCTTGATAATATCAATGTGCTGATCTTCCTGCTGTAACTCGCATCATGTCATTTTACGCCTGATTTTATTTCGAGCCGTTCGCTTCGTTGCGAGCAGCTCGCATCATGCGAGTACTCGACTCGACTCGAAAAGCGAGTCCCGGCTCGACTGGACCCGAGCTCGGCTCGCATATGCGAGCTTGGCTGCAGGCCTAGTGCCAGGTGGGTGCTGGGATCGGTCGGTAACGGCCCCAATGTCGAGATACTCTCGTCGGTTGTGGAACTAAGAAAGTGGAACTATCACTGATCTCAAATACCAACATCGCTAAACATGCCGCGCTCGCTACCTAAATAGAACATTTGCTCGTGAATTACGGAAGAAACGTCAGTGACATAGGCAATAAATAAACGGATAATGCGTAGAATGAGAATAATTATTTTTTTATTGTATAATTTCATTACACTATTATTGCCTTCTTATTTTCCATATTATTCACCATTGTAATCATTATTTTATAATCGATAGTTTATAGGTGAAATTAATTAATTTGGAACTTATTGCGATATTTATAAAATAATGATTATTCAACAAAATATATTCTGTAATAGTTATAGAATAAAAAAAAAAAAGAATAAATACAATATTCAAGTAATGACAAAATTCAATCGTTCTTATTGTGATCCGTAGTAACAAACACAGAAAATTATTTTTTTACTTATTTAACCGATAATACCACTTCTAATGCTGGACTGCAATTATTCAAGTAAAGGTAGTAACGAAATAAAAGTGTTATGTAATGAAACTAACTTTCGACGGATCTTATCCATATAAAGCTATTTGGTGGCAGTATTATTGCTATTTGTACAGACACACAGATACACAGATTCTTATATCTTGCAATGCACGTTGTTTTTTTCTCCGTCAACCGATTTCGATGAAATTTTCAGCTTCTGTATCCCTAACATAGAGGTACAGATAAAAGTTTTGAAAAGTGTCTGTCATTTTAAGTTTTAATTATAATTGTATTGATTGCTATTTTTTATACCTTATAGAATTGTTTCTTTACATTTAATATTCTTTATATTTTATCAGCAATAAACTTTATGTATAATCATTAATTGTATTGTTAAATTTAACTTTCTGTGAGTAATTGTCAATACATATACATTAGTAACCACATCTATTTGTCCGCGGCGAAAACCAAGCTGTCGAACTCGAGGCGGGAAGGACTCGCCGCGTCTCTTTCTTTTCATATGCTGTCCTTCTTTGCGTCCGAAACTTCCGTCGTTCATTACACAAGTAAATATCATCGGAATTTTGTCATATTTGGTACCGTTTTCCTTAGAAAAATGCCACGAGTATGTTGGTGAAAGTCCGATAGAAAAATAATTAATAATGAAAAAGTTTATTTTTTTATTTAAAGGCCTGAGCTCACGCCAGTCTTTCATCTTTTCCGAACGCTTCGACTCTCCGCGGCTCTTTCTTTCCCATACGCTGTCCTTCTTCGCGTCCGAAACATCAATCGTTCATTACACAAGTAATTATCATCGGAATTATATCATATTAAGTTTCATTTTAATCAGAAAAATGTCACGAATATGTTGGTAAAAGTTAAAAAAAAAAATAACGAAAAATAAAGAAGCTTTGTGATTGGATTAGTAGTGGTCTTCTGGTCTCACACCGATATAGCCGACAATGTGTGGTCCACTCCTCGGGGATGACGTTTCTCGAGTTTCGCTGTCCGCTTCTCCGTGCAACATTATATCGTAGACGCATATTCTCTCCTTTTGAATGCCAGTCATTTTGGTGTGCCCAGAGTTGGGCATTATTAGATAAAAATTATTTAAATAACGATTCGAATAAAAGATACTTCATCTTTATTCGTTATTCGAAGGTTCGAATGAAAAAGGTATCTTTATTCGACGAGTATCGAATAAATAATTTTATTCGACGAGAATTTATCCGACGAATAAAGATACTTTTTTTTATTCGAAGCGGATTTATTCAAACTACGAGAAATTTTTTCATCTTTCATCTGTATCTTTTATCCGAAGGCTTCAAATAAATGCTCGAATAACTTTTGCCGAGTGCCGAGCTTCAAAGACCCAGCGACGACAGACGACATACAATGTAAACGGATGGAGAATCGCGCACGAATGAAAGTTTAAACTTTTAGATTGTGCAATATATCCTCATGAAATTGTGACGAGCGAATGGAGGGGATTTTCCTGATGAAAATGAGATCAAATTCGGGTGTAATCGACCAAGTTTCACTGATACGTAATGTTACGATAAAAATTACAATCTCATTAAAGACAGTCCAAATGATGTCGTGTTTAGACTCATTTTGATCGGGATGAGCTCTACAACTCATTCGTATTAACAATATTGTTCTGATTAAAAACATAAAAGCATAAATTGCCAATAATGTTGGATTCTCCATCTGCTTACATTGTAGGCTGTTGGTCGGTCTTTATAAAAAAATCTTTATTCGTCGAATAAATTCATTACGTGCGGAATAGAGATAACATAATTATTTTTATTTGACGCGTAACAAATCATTTTTTATCTTTTATTCGCTGTTTGAAATGTCTATTTCAATAAAAATTTGCCCATCTTTGCTTCTACAATTATATTATTTTATATTATATTAATTCATCCACGTGATTCTCTCTCAAACTCTATACTATTCGGAATAGTACGTTAAATAAACGCTACTCTGGTTTTCAACATATTTCTGTTCCCACAGATCGATTCTTGGAACAGTTATCTATAAAAAAAAAGTGTAAGGAAATAATGCTTGTTCATGAAATATTTTTAAATTACAAATTAAGGTATCTCATATGGAAGTAGAAATTGATTTTCCTAAAATTATGCTTTAATAATTTCTTACGTAAAATATTTTGACGAATTTTTCGTCCTTGATATTAGTTTTACTTTTAATATTTTAGATCTTAAAAAGCAACACTAAAAAAAAATATCTTTTTAATTTGAATACGTTTGTCGGAGAATGTAACATTTGATAATCGATATGGGTCCGTGATGATTCACCTTCTCAGCGACGAGAAGTTCCTTAGTGGTCTTCTGCACCGACGAGATACCGTCGTTGGCCTTCTGTTTCTTACTCCAGCCAAAATCTATCCTAGAGAGCGGTAGACAACACCGTATTTTTCGAGCGACACATTCTCCCGTAAGGCTGTCAGTCTTTATATATATCTGGTCGGTGGATCAGTGCACCCACTTTATATATATATATATATATATATATATATATATATATATATATATAAGACTGCCAGCCCCCGTGTTAAACTGCGAGTCTCAAAGTGGGTGCCAGGTGGGTGCTGGGAGCGGTCGGTAACGGCCCTAATGTCGAGATACTGTCGTCGGTTGTGGAACTAAAAGAACATTTGCTCGTGAATTATGGAAAAAACGTCAGTGACAGAGGCAATAAATAAACGTATAATGCGTAGAATGAAAATAATTATCTTTTATTGTATAATTTCATTACACTCTTATTGCCTTCTTATTTTCCATATTGTTCACCATTGTAATCATTATTTTATAATCGATAATTTATAGGTGTAATTAATTAATTTGGAACTTCTTGCGATATTTATAAAATAATGATTATTCAACAAAATATATTCTGTAATAGTTATAGAATAAAAAAAAAGAATAAATACAATATTCAAGTAATGTGGCGGACCCCTTGGAGAAGGGTTGATCGGACCCAGGTAGGAGCGTCGTCTGCGGGCTGGGACCTTGGACGCACTTGGTCGCCAGGCCCAAGCTCTTCCCGAGCGCACACTTAGTCGCCGGAAGTCTGTTCCTACCTGGGGTGCACATTTGGCGACCAGGTTCGGGGTTTTTCCTTGGCGTGCACATTTGGCCGCCAACCCTTGACTTTCGCCAGGACACGGATGTTCGGTGCAAGGACACGAACTTTCTCCAAGGGGCACGTACAGGAAGCGACATCCCCACTCCAGAAGTTTTCTTGTTCGAAGGAAATTCCTGGAGGATATAAGCGCGGATTCTGACGGATGACAGGGTCGGTCAGTCAGTCAGTCAGTTCAAGTCAGTCAGTCGTTGTGAGAAGTCGTCATTCGCCGTCAGTTGTTCGTATAGTCGTTTATCCGTAGTTCTTGTTTCATTGTTATTTCATTTTCTTTGTTCCTTGTTACGTCGTTGAGTTTTTGTTGCTTATTTAATAAATGGTTATTGTTATATTGGGTGAATCCTTTACTGAACACCCAAACCACAACACATACCAAAAGGAAATAAAAATTTTTTTATCTTTTATTCGTTACTCGAAATTTTTATTTAGATAAACATTTTGCCCAACTCTGGTTGAGCTTAGCTCGGCTCGATTGTGCGAGTCGAGTCGAGTACTCGCACGATGCGAGCTATCCGCACCGATGCGAGCTGCTCGAAATAAAATCAGGCGTAAAATGACATGATGCGAGTTACAGCGGGAAGATCAGCACATCGATATTATCAAGCATTTTAGTATATTGACAATGCTAAATGTTTGCGATGTTTTATTATATATTTTGATAGTGAAATGTTGATTCAGAATTTCTATAACCCTTATTGAAAATAATTATGCAATAACAACTATTTCCTAGATTTATGTAAATAACTAGCTGTGTGATCTGTAAAGAACGGTATTTTATATATTCCTTTATATTATACTCCGGGGTTCAGTGTACAGTCGTAAAAATGTGTTGTTGCAAAATTGTTTATAATGTTAAAAATTAACGTTAAGCTTCGTTAAATAGTTTTTGAAAGGAATGGGTATATAAACAATATTGTATAATATTGATGTGTATTTATACGAGGTCGCCGCCGCGTCTACAATGTATGCTGGCGGTTCGTCGGCGTGCGCTTTGCACAGGCCGCCACACTGGTACTCGCACCAAAGGTCAAAAGACTGAATTCTGGTAAGCTGAGAAAAACTGTTTGACAGAATCTGAGCTAACTAACCTGAGAATAGATTGTCTTAGACTTTTATATTTTTCGATAATGAATAACTAAGCTAGTGGCTCGATGGGGAGGGAGGAAGAGCAAAACGCATACGCGTGCCGGTAGATTAAATACTCAGAGCGGGTGACCTAAGTGGGCGAGTGCAGGCGAGAGCCGGTCATAAACCTTAGCTCGCTGATGAGAGCCCTACTGTCCCATTGTACGGAAGTACACTTTTTAGAAGAAATGGCCGAGATAACGAACCAAAAAGGCAGTAAACCATTTTCACACTGCACAATTATAAACATGGAGATAGCGCAGGTTGCTTAGCGAGAAACGTGCGGCCGCTTCTCGTTATACATTATGCAGTCAGTCTCATAATTGATGGCAGACACTTTAAATCAGAATAACTTTTTTTATAAATCGACCAAACGACTTCAGCTGTTCTGCCAAGCTAGATAGATTAATTTACTAGATGACATGTAATGAAAACGCAGGAAAAATTGCGTTATATAATTGCGTTAATTGTCGAGCTAGGAAGTAGATTTAACTTTGCTGCCACTACGAATTATTTGGTAGTTAGCATGATTTTGGACCATCGTATAAAAGATCGACTGTTATCCATGGAGAAGAGCCAACAATTGCAAATTGAAAAAAGATTTAGATTAAAATATTAACTAAACAGAAAGTATGACGAGTGTTGAACGTAGACATCAGATCCTTTTAAAAGGGCCTAGCCGATTTATGGTCAAAACTGCCCTTAGAGGAAAAACCCCTCTGAGTAAAATTTCAACCCCCTATCTTGCCCATGAGGTTAGTTACAGGGTAAATTAGATTTCGCGCTTCTCCGCGTATTTCCCGCACTCTGATGCTTTCTAAAATTCTGAAAAAAATGTGACATATTTTGGATTCTAAGGCTGATTTTTGATAATTTTTTCAGATTTTTTTGTTACAAACTGTGGTCGTAAACAAAAAATGAAAAACCTCCAAAAAATCGGAAAAATGCAGATTTCTCAAAAATTTGAAAACATGCTATTCTACTGTTTAGTTCCTTGTTAAAGTACTATAACAGGCAGTGTCGTCAATTTTTTTTAGATTTTTTGTTGTGGGACATCATCGTCAAAAAACAATAAAAACCGAATTTTTTCGACGTTTTTGCTATTAGGAGGAAAGTTACACTTGTTGGTTTTATCGCAGCTATATATTAAGTAATTTTTAGCATTATTAAATTGAAACAAGTAATTCTTTGACCTAAGAAATGTGATTTAAGAGAAAGAATAAATTGTATTTTGTGTGATATATACCAGAATGTTCGTAAAGTTTTGTAACATCGCCGGACGTGTGTCGAACTAAGGAGCGGATACGCTGGGGTTCTTATCCCGTCGGTGGTAAATGTTTTTTCCCATACATCATCTTTATTTTTTCAATTTCTTATATTATTTATTCATGTGATTTTAACAATATTTTTTTAATGTTTTAAAAATATTGAAGTAACATTGATTAGGCAATGAATATTTATATTATTGTGTTCGTCTACGATTTCCGCCAGATATGAAATTGCTTGTGAAAATTGGTAAGATTCCGTGAAAAGAATTTTGAAATCTACGTCTGTCATTTCCAGAAAATCAAGAAATCAATACTGTTTGAAATGGAATCTTTTTGCGGTTCCAATTGTTTTGACCATCTTAATCGGCTATGCCCTTTTAAATCTTATCACCTATACTTGCACAGTACCGAATGACAGGCTGTTGGAACTTCCAACTTCCAACTTGGTTTCACGTTAATTTTCAACATTATAAACAATTTTGCGACAACACATTTTTACGACTGTACAGTGAACCGGAGTATAATATAAAGGAATATATAAAATACCGTTCTTTACAGATCACATCTAGTTATTTACATAAATCTAAATAGTTGTTATTGCATAATTATTTTCAATAAGGGTTATACAAATTCTGAATCAACATTTCACTATCAAAATATATAATAAAACATCGCAAACATTTAGCATTGTCAATATACTAAAATGCTTGATAATATCAATGTGCTGATCTTCCTGCTGTAACTCGCATCATGTCATTTTACGCCTGATTTTATTTCGAGCCGTTCGCTTCGTTGCGAGCAGCTCGCATCGTGCGAGTACTCGACTCGACTCGAAAAGCGAGTCCCGGCTCGACTGGACCCGAGCTCGGCTCGCATATGCGAGCTTGGCTGCAGGCCTAGTGCCAGGTGGGTGCTGGGATCGGTCGGTAACGGCCCCAATGTCGAGATACTCTCGTCGGTTGTGGAACTAAGAAAGTGGAACTATCACTGATCTCAAATACCAACATCGCTAAACATGCCGCGCTCGCTACCTAAATAGAACATTTGCTCGTGAATTACGGAAGAAACGTCAGTGACATAGGCAATAAATAAACGGATAATGCGTAGAATGAAAATAATTATTTTTTATTGTATAATTTCATTACACTATTATTGCCTTCTTATTTTCCATATTATTCACCATTGTAATCATTGTTTTATAATCGATAGTTTATAGGTGTAATTAATTAATTTGGAACTTATTGCGATATTTATAAAATAATGATTATTCAACAAAATATATTCTGTAATAGTTATAGAATGAAAAAAAAAAGAATAAATACAATATTCAAGTAATGACAAAATTCAATCGTTCTTATTGTGATCCGTAGTAACAAACACAGAAAATTATTTTTTTTTACTTATTTAACCGATAATACCACTTCTAATGCTGGACTGCAATTATTCAAGTAAAGGTAGTAACGAAATAAAAGTGTTATGTAATGAAACTAACTTTCGACGGATCTTATCCATATAAAGCTATTTGGTGGCAGTATTATTTGATTTATTCAAACTACGAGAAATTTTTTCATCTTTCATCTGTATCATTTATTCGAAGGCTTCAAATAAATGCTCGAATAACTTTTGCCGAGTGCCGAGCTTCAAAGACCCAGCGACGACAGACGACATACAATGTAAACGGATGGAGAATCGCGCACGTATGAAAGTTTAAACTTTCTGATTTTTTTGTTACAAACTGTGGTCGTAAAAAAAATGAAAAACCTCCAAAAAATCGGAAAAATGCTATTCTACTGTTTAGTTCCTTGTTAAAGTACTATAACAGGCAGTGTCGTCAATTTTTTTTAGATTTTTTGTTGTGGGACATCATCGTCAAAAAACAATAAAAACCGAATTTTTTCGACGTTTTTGCTATTAGGAGGAAAGTTACACTTGTTGGTTTTATCGCAGCTATATATTAAGTAATTTTTAGCATTATTAAATTGAAACAAGTAATTCTTTGACCTAAGAAATGTGATTTTAGAGAAAGAATAAATTGTATTTTGTGTGATATATACCAGAATGTTCGTAAAGTTTTGTAACATCGCCGGACGTGTGTCGAACTAAGGAGCGGATACGCTGGGGTTCTTATCCCGTCGGTGGTAAATGTTTTTTCCCATACATCATCTTTATTTTTTCAATTTCTTATATTATTTATTCATGTGATTTTAACAATATTTTTTTAATGTTTTAAAAATATTGAAGTAACATTGATTAGGCAATGAATATTTATATTATTGTGTTCGTCTACGATTTCCGCCAGATATGAAATTGCTTGTGAAAATTGGTAAGATTCCGTGAAAAGAATTTTGAACTCTACGTCTGTCATTTCCAGAAAATCAAGAAATCAATACTGTTTGAAATGGAATCTTTTTGCGGTTCCAATTGTTTTGACCATCTTAATCGGCTATGCCCTTTTAAATCTTATCACCTATACTTGCACAGTACCGAATGACAGGCTGTTGGAACTTCCAACTTCCAACTTGGTTTCACGTTAATTTTCAACATTATAAACAATTTTGCGACAACACATTTTTACGACTGTACAGTGAACCGGAGTATAATATAAAGGAATATATAAAATACCGTTCTTTACAGATCACATCTAGTTATTTACATAAATCTAGGAAATAGTTGTTATTGCATAATTATTTTCAATAAGGGTTATACAAATTCTGAATCAA
>NW_027489388.1:0-7500 GCF_050948215.1 Halictus rubicundus
ATAATTGTAGCGAGTTTGGTGTTATGATATATATTGTTAGAAACCGTCTATATTACAGTGATATCACGTCGAAAATCGTCTAGGACCGATAGGGAAAAAGTTTCCTCTTGGCGGTGGGACTTAGAAAAATTTTCGTCGAACGTCCGACGGAGTAGCACATCCGTCCATTATTTGCTAATAACTCGATAAATAATAATTGTAGCGAGTTTGGTGTTATGATACATATTGTTAGAAACCGTCTATATTACAGTGATATCACGTCGAAAATCGTCTAGGACCGATACGGAAAAAGTTTCCTCTTAGCGGTGGGACTTAGAAAAATTTCCAGAGTTTTGTCGACGGAGTAGCACATCCGTCCATTATTTGCTAATAACTCGATAAATAATAATTGTAGCGAGTTTGGTGTTATGATATATATTGTTAGAAACCGTCTATATTACAGTGATATCACGTCGAAAATCGTCTAGGACCGATAGGGAAAAAGTTTCCTCTTAGCGGTGGGACTTAGAAAAATTTTCGTCGAACGTCCGACGGAGTAGTACATCCGTCCATTATTTGCTAATAACTCGATAAATAATAATTGTAGCGAGTTTGGTGTTATGATATATATTGTTAGAAACCGTCTATATTACAGTGATATCACGTCGAAAATCGTCTAGGACCGATACGGAAAAAGTTTCCTCTTAGCGGTGGGACTTAGAAAAATTTCCAGAGTTTTGTCGACGGAGTAGCACATCCGTCCATTATTTGCTAATAACTCGATAAATAATAATTGTAGCGAGTTTGGTGTTATGATATATATTGTTAGAAACCGTCTATATTACAGTGATATCACGTCGAAAATCGTCTAGGACCGATAGGGAAAAAGTTTCCTCTTAGCGGTGGGACTTAGAAAAATTTTCGTCGAACGTCCGACGGAGTAGTACATCCGTCCATTATTTGCTAATAACTCGATAAATAATAATTGTAGCGAGTTTGGTGTTATGATATATATTGTTAGAAACCGTCTATATTACAGTGATATCACGTCGAAAATCGTCTAGGACCGATACGGAAAAAGTTTCCTCTTAGCGGTGGGACTTAGAAAAATTTTCGTCGAACGTCCGACGGAGTAGTACATCCGTCCATTATTTGCTAATAACTCGATAAATAATAATTGTAGCGAGTTTGGTGTTATGATATATATTGTTAGAAACCGTCTATATTACAGTGATATCACGTCGAAAATCGTCTAGGACCGATAGGGAAAAAGTTTCCTCTTGGCGGTGGGACTTAGAAAAATTTCCAGAGTTTTGTCGACGGAGTAGCACATCCGTCCATTATTTGCTAATAACTCGATAAATAATAATTGTAGCGAGTTTGGTGTTATGATATATATTGTTAGAAACCGTCTATATTACAGTGATATCACGTCGAAAATCGTCTAGGACCGATAGGGAAAAAGTTTCCTCTTGGCGGTGGGACTTAGAAAAATTTCCAGAGTTTTGTCGACGGAGTAGCACATCCGTCCATTATTTGCTAATAACTCGATAAATAATAATTGTAGCGAGTTTGGTGTTATGATATATATTGTTAGAAACCGTCTATATTACAGTGATATCACGTCGAAAATCGTCTAGGACCGATAGGGAAAAAGTTTCCTCTTGGCGGTGGGACTTAGAAAAATTTTCGTCGAACGTCCGACGGAGTAGCACATCCGTCCATTATTTGCTAATAACTCGATAAATAATAATTGTAGCGAGTTTGGTGTTATGATATATATTGTTAGAAACCGTCTATATTACAGTGATATCACGTCGAAAATCGTCTAGGACCGATAGGGAAAAAGTTTCCTCTTGGCGGTGGGACTTAGAAAAATTTCCAGAGTTTTGTCGACGGAGTAGCACATCCGTCCATTATTTGCTAATAACTCGATAAATAATAATTGTAGCGAGTTTGGTGTTATGATATATATTGTTAGAAACCGTCTATATTACAGTGATATCACGTCGAAAATCGTCTAGGACCGATAGGGAAAAAGTTTCCTCTTGGCGGTGGGACTTAGAAAAATTTCCAGAGTTTTGTCGACGGAGTAGCACATCCGTCCATTATTTGCTAATAACTCGATAAATAATAATTGTAGCGAGTTTGGTGTTATGATATATATTGTTAGAAACCGTCTATATTACAGTGATATCACGTCGAAAATCGTCTAGGACCGATAGGGAAAAAGTTTCCTCTTGGCGGTGGGACTTAGAAAAATTTCCAGAGTTTTGTCGACGGAGTAGCACATCCGTCCATTATTTGCTAATAACTCGATAAATAATAATTGTAGCGAGTTTGGTGTTATGATATATATTGTTAGAAACCGTCTATATTACAGTGATATCACGTCGAAAATCGTCTAGGACCGATAGGGAAAAAGTTTCCTCTTGGCGGTGGGACTTAGAAAAATTTTCGTCGAACGTCCGACGGAGTAGCACATCCGTCCATTATTTGCTAATAACTCGATAAATAATAATTGTAGCGAGTTTGGTGTTATGATACATATTGTTAGAAACCGTCTATATTACAGTGATATCACGTCGAAAATCGTCTAGGACCGATACGGAAAAAGTTTCCTCTTAGCGGTGGGACTTAGAAAAATTTCCAGAGTTTTGTCGACGGAGTAGCACATCCGTCCATTATTTGCTAATAACTCGATAAATAATAATTAGCGAGTTTGGTGTTATGACATATATTGTTAGAAAACCGTCTATATTACAGTGATATCACGTCGAAAATCGTCTAGGACCGATAGGGAAAAAGTTTCCTCTTGGCGGTGGGACTTAGAAAAATTTCCAGAGTTTTGTCGACGGAGTAGCACATCCGTCCATTATTTGCTAATAACTCGATAAATAATAATTGTAGCGAGTTTGGTGTTATGATATATATTGTTAGAAACCGTCTATATTACAGTGATATCACGTCGAAAATCGTCTAGGACCGATAGGGAAAAAGTTTCCTCTTGGCGGTGGGACTTAGAAAAATTTTCGTCGAACGTCCGACGGAGTAGCACATCCGTCCATTATTTGCTAATAACTCGATAAATAATAATTGTAGCGAGTTTGGTGTTATGATACATATTGTTAGAAACCGTCTATATTACAGTGATATCACGTCGAAAATCGTCTAGGACCGATACGGAAAAAGTTTCCTCTTAGCGGTGGGACTTAGAAAAATTTCCAGAGTTTTGTCGACGGAGTAGCACATCCGTCCATTATTTGCTAATAACTCGATAAATAATAATTGTAGCGAGTTTGGTGTTATGATATATATTGTTAGAAACCGTCTATATTACAGTGATATCACGTCGAAAATCGTCTAGGACCGATACGGAAAAAGTTTCCTCTTAGCGGTGGGACTTAGAAAAATTTCCAGAGTTTTGTCGACGGAGTAGCACATCCGTCCATTATTTGCTAATAACTCGATAAATAATAATTGTAGCGAGTTTGGTGTTATGATATATATTGTTAGAAACCGTCTATATTACAGTGATATCACGTCGAAAATCGTCTAGGACCGATAGGGAAAAAGTTTCCTCTTAGCGGTGGGACTTAGAAAAATTTTCGTCGAACGTCCGACGGAGTAGTACATCCGTCCATTATTTGCTAATAACTCGATAAATAATAATTGTAGCGAGTTTGGTGTTATGATATATATTGTTAGAAACCGTCTATATTACAGTGATATCACGTCGAAAATCGTCTAGGACCGATACGGAAAAAGTTTCCTCTTAGCGGTGGGACTTAGAAAAATTTCCAGAGTTTTGTCGACGGAGTAGCACATCCGTCCATTATTTGCTAATAACTCGATAAATAATAATTGTAGCGAGTTTGGTGTTATGATATATATTGTTAGAAACCGTCTATATTACAGTGATATCACGTCGAAAATCGTCTAGGACCGATAGGGAAAAAGTTTCCTCTTAGCGGTGGGACTTAGAAAAATTTTCGTCGAACGTCCGACGGAGTAGTACATCCGTCCATTATTTGCTAATAACTCGATAAATAATAATTGTAGCGAGTTTGGTGTTATGATATATATTGTTAGAAACCGTCTATATTACAGTGATATCACGTCGAAAATCGTCTAGGACCGATACGGAAAAAGTTTCCTCTTAGCGGTGGGACTTAGAAAAATTTTCGTCGAACGTCCGACGGAGTAGTACATCCGTCCATTATTTGCTAATAACTCGATAAATAATAATTGTAGCGAGTTTGGTGTTATGATATATATTGTTAGAAACCGTCTATATTACAGTGATATCACGTCGAAAATCGTCTAGGACCGATAGGGAAAAAGTTTCCTCTTGGCGGTGGGACTTAGAAAAATTTCCAGAGTTTTGTCGACGGAGTAGCACATCCGTCCATTATTTGCTAATAACTCGATAAATAATAATTGTAGCGAGTTTGGTGTTATGATATATATTGTTAGAAACCGTCTATATTACAGTGATATCACGTCGAAAATCGTCTAGGACCGATAGGGAAAAAGTTTCCTCTTGGCGGTGGGACTTAGAAAAATTTTCGTCGAACGTCCGACGGAGTAGCACATCCGTCCATTATTTGCTAATAACTCGATAAATAATAATTGTAGCGAGTTTGGTGTTATGATATATATTGTTAGAAACCGTCTATATTACAGTGATATCACGTCGAAAATCGTCTAGGACCGATAGGGAAAAAGTTTCCTCTTGGCGGTGGGACTTGGAAAAATTTCCAGAGTTTTGTCGACGGAGTAGCACATCCGTCCATTATTTGCTAATAACTCGATAAATAATAATTGTAGCGAGTTTGGTGTTATGATATATATTGTTAGAAACCGTCTATATTACAGTGATATCACGTCGAAAATCGTCTAGGACCGATAGGGAAAAAGTTTCCTCTTGGCGGTGGGACTTAGAAAAATTTCCAGAGTTTTGTCGACGGAGTAGCACATCCGTCCATTATTTGCTAATAACTCGATAAATAATAATTGTAGCGAGTTTGGTGTTATGATATATATTGTTAGAAACCGTCTATATTACAGTGATATCACGTCGAAAATCGTCTAGGACCGATAGGGAAAAAGTTTCCTCTTAGCGGTGGGACTTAGAAAAATTTTCGTCGAACGTCCGACGGAGTAGTACATCCGTCCATTATTTGCTAATAACTCGATAAATAATAATTGTAGCGAGTTTGGTGTTATGATATATATTGTTAGAAACCGTCTATATTACAGTGATATCACGTCGAAAATCGTCTAGGACCGATAGGGAAAAAGTTTCCTCTTGGCGGTGGGACTTAGAAAAATTTCCAGAGTTTTGTCGACGGAGTAGCACATCCGTCCATTATTTGCTAATAACTCGATAAATAATAATTGTAGCGAGTTTGGTGTTATGATATATATTGTTAGAAACCGTCTATATTACAGTGATATCACGTCGAAAATCGTCTAGGACCGATAGGGAAAAAGTTTCCTCTTGGCGGTGGGACTTAGAAAAATTTTCGTCGAACGTCCGACGGAGTAGCACATCCGTCCATTATTTGCTAATAACTCGATAAATAATAATTGTAGCGAGTTTGGTGTTATGATATATATTGTTAGAAACCGTCTATATTACAGTGATATCACGTCGAAAATCGTCTAGGACCGATAGGGAAAAAGTTTCCTCTTGGCGGTGGGACTTAGAAAAATTTCCAGAGTTTTGTCGACGGAGTAGCACATCCGTCCATTATTTGCTAATAACTCGATAAATAATAATTGTAGCGAGTTTGGTGTTATGATATATATTGTTAGAAACCGTCTATATTACAGTGATATCACGTCGAAAATCGTCTAGGACCGATAGGGAAAAAGTTTCCTCTTGGCGGTGGGACTTAGAAAAATTTCCAGAGTTTTGTCGACGGAGTAGCACATCCGTCCATTATTTGCTAATAACTCGATAAATAATAATTGTAGCGAGTTTGGTGTTATGATACATATTGTTAGAAACCGTCTATATTACAGTGATATCACGTCGAAAATCGTCTAGGACCGATACGGAAAAAGTTTCCTCTTAGCGGTGGGACTTAGAAAAATTTCCAGAGTTTTGTCGACGGAGTAGCACATCCGTCCATTATTTGCTAATAACTCGATAAATAATAATTGTAGCGAGTTTGGTGTTATGACATATATTGTTAGAAACCGTCTATATTACAGTGATATCACGTCGAAAATCGTCTAGGACCGATACGGAAAAAGTTTCCTCTTAGCGGTGGGACTTAGAAAAATTTCCAGAGTTTTGTCGACGGAGTAGCACATCCGTCCATTATTTGCTAATAACTCGATAAATAATAATTGTAGCGAGTTTGGTGTTATGATATATATTGTTAGAAACCGTCTATATTACAGTGATATCACGTCGAAAATCGTCTAGGACCGATAGGGAAAAAGTTTCCTCTTGGCGGTGGGACTTAGAAAAATTTTCGTCGAACGTCCGACGGAGTAGCACATCCGTCCATTATTTGCTAATAACTCGATAAATAATAATTGTAGCGAGTTTGGTGTTATGATACATATTGTTAGAAACCGTCTATATTACAGTGATATCACGTCGAAAATCGTCTAGGACCGATACTTAAAAATTTTCCTCTTATTTGTGGGACTTAGAAAAATTTTCAAAGTTCGGTGAATTATGAAAAGTTGGTTATTTTGTGTAAAATAATATAGAAATGTTAAAATTTATTATATTTTGTGAAAAAAATTTTTATACTTTTTTCGCTCTAAGTTCCAACAGCCCCGCCGGGAGGTCTGTTGCCGCGGCGGTTTGCGGCCATAAGCGCGCGTGCTATTGACCGCGCGGCGCCGGCGTCCCGGCCGGCCGTTCGGTATCTATAAGAGAGTCGACGGTTCGGTCGAGTCGGTCGGTGCAGCGCGCGTCTGTGGCTATTCTACGATCTCGGTCGAGAAGCAGTCATGGGCGCCTCGAGACTTCGGTCTTGACTGTTTCGTACCGTGCTTCGTATCGAATTATTCTCTACACAGCATTGCCACGGGTCGGTGTCCTAGACCGAATGGCCCTTATGTGGCGAGCCTTCCCTTAGTGGAGGTTGGTGACTTGTATTCACTTTTGTGTTTACTCGTACTAACTGAGCATCGACTCTTATGTCCGAGCGACTAAGGTATGAAAAAGAGAAAATAGAATTAAAGAGAAAAAAATTTCTGTCTTTTAAAGACAGAATAAAGAGAAAAATTCGTTAAATAATAGAGGTGTCCTACTTCGTTTATGCCCAGCGCGAGCGGATGGCATCGATTTCTCGCAGTCCAGCATGCGTCCTGTCCGCGCTTCCTCGGCACTTGTGTCGATTTTGTCCAGCGCAGTGGTTACGTGCTTCCGCGAGAGATGGATGTTCTGAGCTATACGCGCCTCCACGATTGGTCAAACCATGTTATTATATGAAACGAATGTATGAAACTTGTTTCAATAAGATATTTATAAGAAAGTTGAAACAAGTAAAA
>NW_027489388.1:15000-17500 GCF_050948215.1 Halictus rubicundus
AGAAGGGTTTCGTGTGAACAGCCGTTGCACACGAGTCAGTCGATCCTAAGCCCTAAGAGAAATCCTATGTAGATGAGGTGTCCTAAGAGCAAATGTACAAACACAAAACACACACCCATCGGGCGAAAGGGAATCCGGTTTCTATTCCGGAACCCGGCAGCGGAACCGCATACCATTCGGGCCCTCGTAAGAGTGTTCGTCGGGGTAACCCAAAATGACCTGGAGACGCCGTCGGGAGATCCGGGGAGAGTTTTCTTTTCTGTATAAGCGTTCGAGTTCCCTGGAAACCTCTAGCAGGGAGATAGGGTTTGGAACGCGAAGAGCACCGCAGTTGCGGCGGTGTCCGGATCTTCCCCTCGGACCTTGAAAATCCAGGAGAGGGCCACGTGGAGGTGTCGCGCCGGTTCGTACCCATATCCGCAGCAGGTCTCCAAGGTAAAGAGCCTCTAGTCGATAGATTAATGTAGGTAAGGGAAGTCGGCAAATTGGATCCGTAACTTCGGAATAAGGATTGGCTCTGAGGAGCGGGGCGTGTCGGGCTTGGTCGGGAAGCGGGTCTGGCTGACGTGCCGGGCCTGGGCGAGGTGAACACATTATTGCGAATCCGAGCTCGGTCCCGTGCCTTGGCCTCCCGCGGATCTTCCTTGCTGCGAGGCTTCCGTCTTGAACGGTCGTCCTCTTCGGCCGCCATTCAACGCTCAGCTCAGAACTGGCACGGACTAGGGGAATCCGACTGTCTAATTAAAACAAAGCATTGCGATGGCCCCCACGGGTGTTGACGCAATGTGATTTCTGCCCAGTGCTCTGAATGTCAACGTGAAGAAATTCAAAAAAGCGCGGGTAAACGGCGGGAGTAACTATGACTCTCTCGGCGGGGCTGACAGCCCTGCAACGGGTTAAGGAGAGGCGTTGCCGTGGAAGATCACTATTTATGTGACTATCCTAAAGGTATAACGGGTAAGGTGGACCCACCACCGAATCCCCCCGGCTTGGGTGAAATTCCCTGCCGGGCCGCACGTCGCGGAAGTCGCAGACGGAAGAGCGCGCACCACTCGTGGGAGGGCGCCGGACTGACCCTTTGGTTAGCGGGGGGGGGGGCTGCCCCCTGTAAACGACAGCCACAAAGAGCGTCGCGATCACTGGTGGAGTACCGGATCGTCAGAGTGGGGGGAGCTGCGGATAGCGCTCCCCAAGCAGGGAGAATGATGGTCTGCACTGTTGCTCCTGGTCGGGTTTAACGATCGGGAGTAACAACCATCATTCTCTTTAGGTAGCCAAATGCCTCGTCATCTAATTAGTGACGCGCATGAATGGATTAACGAGATTCCCTCTGTCCCTATCTACTGGGTCTTATAAGCGTCAGGGACTAATATCATGGTAAAACCCCGTCGCACCAACCCCTCCTCCACGTGGTAGGACCTGGACACCATCCGGGTGACTAACGGGGCTCTGGTAAAGAGAGTTCATGCGTGAGTCTTCGCTCCGCGACAACCGCGGCTCTCGTAAAGAGAGTTCTTGCGGAGTTGTCGCACCGCGAAGACCGCTGCTCTCAGGGAGCTCTGCGTGAGTTGTCGCTCTGCGACAACCGCGGCTCTCTCATAAAGAGAGTTCT
This sequence comes from Halictus rubicundus, assembly GCF_050948215.1. Classification (NCBI taxonomy): domain Eukaryota; kingdom Metazoa; phylum Arthropoda; class Insecta; order Hymenoptera; family Halictidae; genus Halictus; species Halictus rubicundus. The sequence continues at coordinate 16,613 of NW_027489388.1, forward strand.
TGCGGAGTCATCGCTTGCGATGACCGCGGCTCTCAGGGAGCCCATGCGTGTGTTATCGCTCGCGATAACCGCGGCTCTCACCCGGAAGACTCCCCTCTGCCGCGACGACCCACCGGATACATCCGGTGGTATGTTGCAGAACGGGAGAAACGGGGGGCTTACCTTAGCCGGTCGGCCCAACGGGGAGGCGAACCCCTTGAACAAACCCTTAACCTCTAAGCTGAGAACGCGGCGAGAGAGGTCCCGTGTTTTACACGGGCGGCCGGTGGGTCCATCGGCCATTAGCGCAAACCTCAGGATACCAGGCGAAACCTGAGCGAAAAAGCCTTCTCCCCGGAAAGGGCGTCACCCGGGGAGCGACCGTTCTTCGTCCCTACTCGTGGGAACAAACATGAAAAAATTACAACTAACTAAAAACAAAACGAAGAAGGAAGAAGGAAAGAAGGGAAGGAAAGGAGGAGGGAAGGAGATGGCGGAAAAGGAAAAGACCCAGGCACACAGGGACGATGCTAGTGCCTGGGAGGACATTATAGACTCAGGCGATTCTCAGTCGGAACTAAGCTCCGACGAGATCGACCTGAAGACACTTCTTGCAAAGATGAAGGGAAAGAAGAGGATCAAGGATCTGGCAACCTCTAGCGACTCGTGTGACGAGTCGCACAAGGCAAAATGGATCAAAGAATCCGAAACTGAAATTCTCGACAGCGACGACGAAGTCGAGCTGCCTCCGAGACCAGAGGGCCTAGTGCTAACTGAGGTGTTGAGCACCTCAAAGAAACTAAGAAGGTTTCTTAGATCCCTTGGACTTGACCAATCCAAACTAAGGGAAGGTGAAGAGCTCCTTGACACTATGATCAAGGAGCAAGAGGAAGAGTCGATGGAAGGATG
>NW_027489388.1:22500-32500 GCF_050948215.1 Halictus rubicundus
GACTTAGAAAAATTTCCAGAGTTTTGTCGACGGAGTAGCACATCCGTCCATTATTTGCTAATAACTCGATAAATAATAATTGTAGCGAGTTTGGTGTTATGATATATATTGTTAGAAACCGTCTATATTACAGTGATATCACGTCGAAAATCGTCTAGGACCGATAGGGAAAAAGTTTCCTCTTAGCGGTGGGACTTAGAAAAATTTTCGTCGAACGTCCGACGGAGTAGTACATCCGTCCATTATTTGCTAATAACTCGATAAATAATAATTGTAGCGAGTTTGGTGTTATGATATATATTGTTAGAAACCGTCTATATTACAGTGATATCACGTCGAAAATCGTCTAGGACCGATACGGAAAAAGTTTCCTCTTAGCGGTGGGACTTAGAAAAATTTTCGTCGAACGTCCGACGGAGTAGTACATCCGTCCATTATTTGCTAATAACTCGATAAATAATAATTGTAGCGAGTTTGGTGTTATGATATATATTGTTAGAAACCGTCTATATTACAGTGATATCACGTCGAAAATCGTCTAGGACCGATAGGGAAAAAGTTTCCTCTTGGCGGTGGGACTTAGAAAAATTTTCGTCGAACGTCCGACGGAGTAGCACATCCGTCCATTATTTGCTAATAACTCGATAAATAATAATTGTAGCGAGTTTGGTGTTATGATACATATTGTTAGAAACCGTCTATATTACAGTGATATCACGTCGAAAATCGTCTAGGACCGATACGGAAAAAGTTTCCTCTTAGCGGTGGGACTTAGAAAAATTTCCAGAGTTTTGTCGACGGAGTAGCACATCCGTCCATTATTTGCTAATAACTCGATAAATAATAATTGTAGCGAGTTTGGTGTTATGACATATATTGTTAGAAACCGTCTATATTACAGTGATATCACGTCGAAAATCGTCTAGGACCGATAGGGAAAAAGTTTCCTCTTGGCGGTGGGACTTAGAAAAATTTCCAGAGTTTTGTCGACGGAGTAGCACATCCGTCCATTATTTGCTAATAACTCGATAAATAATAATTGTAGCGAGTTTGGTGTTATGATATATATTGTTAGAAACCGTCTATATTACAGTGATATCACGTCGAAAATCGTCTAGGACCGATAGGGAAAAAGTTTCCTCTTGGCGGTGGGACTTGGAAAAATTTCCAGAGTTTTGTCGACGGAGTAGCACATCCGTCCATTATTTGCTAATAACTCGATAAATAATAATTGTAGCGAGTTTGGTGTTATGATATATATTGTTAGAAACCGTCTATATTACAGTGATATCACGTCGAAAATCGTCTAGGACCGATAGGGAAAAAGTTTCCTCTTGGCGGTGGGACTTAGAAAAATTTTCGTCGAACGTCCGACGGAGTAGCACATCCGTCCATTATTTGCTAATAACTCGATAAATAATAATTGTAGCGAGTTTGGTGTTATGATATATATTGTTAGAAACCGTCTATATTACAGTGATATCACGTCGAAAATCGTCTAGGACCGATAGGGAAAAAGTTTCCTCTTGGCGGTGGGACTTAGAAAAATTTCCAGAGTTTTGTCGACGGAGTAGCACATCCGTCCATTATTTGCTAATAACTCGATAAATAATAATTGTAGCGAGTTTGGTGTTATGATATATATTGTTAGAAACCGTCTATATTACAGTGATATCACGTCGAAAATCGTCTAGGACCGATAGGGAAAAAGTTTCCTCTTGGCGGTGGGACTTAGAAAAATTTCCAGAGTTTTGTCGACGGAGTAGCACATCCGTCCATTATTTGCTAATAACTCGATAAATAATAATTGTAGCGAGTTTGGTGTTATGATATATATTGTTAGAAACCGTCTATATTACAGTGATATCACGTCGAAAATCGTCTAGGACCGATAGGGAAAAAGTTTCCTCTTGGCGGTGGGACTTAGAAAAATTTTCGTCGAACGTCCGACGGAGTAGTACATCCGTCCATTATTTGCTAATAACTCGATAAATAATAATTGTAGCGAGTTTGGTGTTATGATATATATTGTTAGAAACCGTCTATATTACAGTGATATCACGTCGAAAATCGTCTAGGACCGATAGGGAAAAAGTTTCCTCTTGGCGGTGGGACTTAGAAAAATTTCCAGAGTTTTGTCGACGGAGTAGCACATCCGTCCATTATTTGCTAATAACTCGATAAATAATAATTGTAGCGAGTTTGGTGTTATGATATATATTGTTAGAAACCGTCTATATTACAGTGATATCACGTCGAAAATCGTCTAGGACCGATAGGGAAAAAGTTTCCTCTTAGCGGTGGGACTTAGAAAAATTTTCGTCGAACGTCCGACGGAGTAGTACATCCGTCCATTATTTGCTAATAACTCGATAAATAATAATTGTAGCGAGTTTGGTGTTATGATATATATTGTTAGAAACCGTCTATATTACAGTGATATCACGTCGAAAATCGTCTAGGACCGATACGGAAAAAGTTTCCTCTTAGCGGTGGGACTTAGAAAAATTTTCGTCGAACGTCCGACGGAGTAGTACATCCGTCCATTATTTGCTAATAACTCGATAAATAATAATTGTAGCGAGTTTGGTGTTATGATATATATTGTTAGAAACCGTCTATATTACAGTGATATCACGTCGAAAATCGTCTAGGACCGATAGGGAAAAAGTTTCCTCTTGGCGGTGGGACTTAGAAAAATTTTCGTCGAACGTCCGACGGAGTAGCACATCCGTCCATTATTTGCTAATAACTCGATAAATAATAATTGTAGCGAGTTTGGTGTTATGATACATATTGTTAGAAACCGTCTATATTACAGTGATATCACGTCGAAAATCGTCTAGGACCGATACGGAAAAAGTTTCCTCTTAGCGGTGGGACTTAGAAAAATTTCCAGAGTTTTGTCGACGGAGTAGCACATCCGTCCATTATTTGCTAATAACTCGATAAATAATAATTGTAGCGAGTTTGGTGTTATGATATATATTGTTAGAAACCGTCTATATTACAGTGATATCACGTCGAAAATCGTCTAGGACCGATAGGGAAAAAGTTTCCTCTTAGCGGTGGGACTTAGAAAAATTTTCGTCGAACGTCCGACGGAGTAGTACATCCGTCCATTATTTGCTAATAACTCGATAAATAATAATTGTAGCGAGTTTGGTGTTATGATATATATTGTTAGAAACCGTCTATATTACAGTGATATCACGTCGAAAATCGTCTAGGACCGATACGGAAAAAGTTTCCTCTTAGCGGTGGGACTTAGAAAAATTTCCAGAGTTTTGTCGACGGAGTAGCACATCCGTCCATTATTTGCTAATAACTCGATAAATAATAATTGTAGCGAGTTTGGTGTTATGATATATATTGTTAGAAACCGTCTATATTACAGTGATATCACGTCGAAAATCGTCTAGGACCGATAGGGAAAAAGTTTCCTCTTAGCGGTGGGACTTAGAAAAATTTTCGTCGAACGTCCGACGGAGTAGTACATCCGTCCATTATTTGCTAATAACTCGATAAATAATAATTGTAGCGAGTTTGGTGTTATGATATATATTGTTAGAAACCGTCTATATTACAGTGATATCACGTCGAAAATCGTCTAGGACCGATACGGAAAAAGTTTCCTCTTAGCGGTGGGACTTAGAAAAATTTTCGTCGAACGTCCGACGGAGTAGTACATCCGTCCATTATTTGCTAATAACTCGATAAATAATAATTGTAGCGAGTTTGGTGTTATGATATATATTGTTAGAAACCGTCTATATTACAGTGATATCACGTCGAAAATCGTCTAGGACCGATAGGGAAAAAGTTTCCTCTTGGCGGTGGGACTTAGAAAAATTTCCAGAGTTTTGTCGACGGAGTAGCACATCCGTCCATTATTTGCTAATAACTCGATAAATAATAATTGTAGCGAGTTTGGTGTTATGATATATATTGTTAGAAACCGTCTATATTACAGTGATATCACGTCGAAAATCGTCTAGGACCGATAGGGAAAAAGTTTCCTCTTGGCGGTGGGACTTAGAAAAATTTCCAGAGTTTTGTCGACGGAGTAGCACATCCGTCCATTATTTGCTAATAACTCGATAAATAATAATTGTAGCGAGTTTGGTGTTATGATATATATTGTTAGAAACCGTCTATATTACAGTGATATCACGTCGAAAATCGTCTAGGACCGATAGGGAAAAAGTTTCCTCTTGGCGGTGGGACTTAGAAAAATTTTCGTCGAACGTCCGACGGAGTAGCACATCCGTCCATTATTTGCTAATAACTCGATAAATAATAATTGTAGCGAGTTTGGTGTTATGATATATATTGTTAGAAACCGTCTATATTACAGTGATATCACGTCGAAAATCGTCTAGGACCGATAGGGAAAAAGTTTCCTCTTGGCGGTGGGACTTAGAAAAATTTCCAGAGTTTTGTCGACGGAGTAGCACATCCGTCCATTATTTGCTAATAACTCGATAAATAATAATTGTAGCGAGTTTGGTGTTATGATATATATTGTTAGAAACCGTCTATATTACAGTGATATCACGTCGAAAATCGTCTAGGACCGATAGGGAAAAAGTTTCCTCTTGGCGGTGGGACTTAGAAAAATTTCCAGAGTTTTGTCGACGGAGTAGCACATCCGTCCATTATTTGCTAATAACTCGATAAATAATAATTGTAGCGAGTTTGGTGTTATGATATATATTGTTAGAAACCGTCTATATTACAGTGATATCACGTCGAAAATCGTCTAGGACCGATAGGGAAAAAGTTTCCTCTTGGCGGTGGGACTTAGAAAAATTTCCAGAGTTTTGTCGACGGAGTAGCACATCCGTCCATTATTTGCTAATAACTCGATAAATAATAATTGTAGCGAGTTTGGTGTTATGATATATATTGTTAGAAACCGTCTATATTACAGTGATATCACGTCGAAAATCGTCTAGGACCGATAGGGAAAAAGTTTCCTCTTGGCGGTGGGACTTAGAAAAATTTTCGTCGAACGTCCGACGGAGTAGCACATCCGTCCATTATTTGCTAATAACTCGATAAATAATAATTGTAGCGAGTTTGGTGTTATGATACATATTGTTAGAAACCGTCTATATTACAGTGATATCACGTCGAAAATCGTCTAGGACCGATACGGAAAAAGTTTCCTCTTAGCGGTGGGACTTAGAAAAATTTCCAGAGTTTTGTCGACGGAGTAGCACATCCGTCCATTATTTGCTAATAACTCGATAAATAATAATTGTAGCGAGTTTGGTGTTATGACATATATTGTTAGAAACCGTCTATATTACAGTGATATCACGTCGAAAATCGTCTAGGACCGATAGGGAAAAAGTTTCCTCTTGGCGGTGGGACTTAGAAAAATTTCCAGAGTTTTGTCGACGGAGTAGCACATCCGTCCATTATTTGCTAATAACTCGATAAATAATAATTGTAGCGAGTTTGGTGTTATGATATATATTGTTAGAAACCGTCTATATTACAGTGATATCACGTCGAAAATCGTCTAGGACCGATAGGGAAAAAGTTTCCTCTTGGCGGTGGGACTTAGAAAAATTTTCGTCGAACGTCCGACGGAGTAGCACATCCGTCCATTATTTGCTAATAACTCGATAAATAATAATTGTAGCGAGTTTGGTGTTATGATACATATTGTTAGAAACCGTCTATATTACAGTGATATCACGTCGAAAATCGTCTAGGACCGATACGGAAAAAGTTTCCTCTTAGCGGTGGGACTTAGAAAAATTTCCAGAGTTTTGTCGACGGAGTAGCACATCCGTCCATTATTTGCTAATAACTCGATAAATAATAATTGTAGCGAGTTTGGTGTTATGATATATATTGTTAGAAACCGTCTATATTACAGTGATATCACGTCGAAAATCGTCTAGGACCGATACGGAAAAAGTTTCCTCTTAGCGGTGGGACTTAGAAAAATTTCCAGAGTTTTGTCGACGGAGTAGCACATCCGTCCATTATTTGCTAATAACTCGATAAATAATAATTGTAGCGAGTTTGGTGTTATGATATATATTGTTAGAAACCGTCTATATTACAGTGATATCACGTCGAAAATCGTCTAGGACCGATAGGGAAAAAGTTTCCTCTTAGCGGTGGGACTTAGAAAAATTTTCGTCGAACGTCCGACGGAGTAGTACATCCGTCCATTATTTGCTAATAACTCGATAAATAATAATTGTAGCGAGTTTGGTGTTATGATATATATTGTTAGAAACCGTCTATATTACAGTGATATCACGTCGAAAATCGTCTAGGACCGATACGGAAAAAGTTTCCTCTTAGCGGTGGGACTTAGAAAAATTTCCAGAGTTTTGTCGACGGAGTAGCACATCCGTCCATTATTTGCTAATAACTCGATAAATAATAATTGTAGCGAGTTTGGTGTTATGATATATATTGTTAGAAACCGTCTATATTACAGTGATATCACGTCGAAAATCGTCTAGGACCGATAGGGAAAAAGTTTCCTCTTAGCGGTGGGACTTAGAAAAATTTTCGTCGAACGTCCGACGGAGTAGTACATCCGTCCATTATTTGCTAATAACTCGATAAATAATAATTGTAGCGAGTTTGGTGTTATGATATATATTGTTAGAAACCGTCTATATTACAGTGATATCACGTCGAAAATCGTCTAGGACCGATACGGAAAAAGTTTCCTCTTAGCGGTGGGACTTAGAAAAATTTTCGTCGAACGTCCGACGGAGTAGTACATCCGTCCATTATTTGCTAATAACTCGATAAATAATAATTGTAGCGAGTTTGGTGTTATGATATATATTGTTAGAAACCGTCTATATTACAGTGATATCACGTCGAAAATCGTCTAGGACCGATAGGGAAAAAGTTTCCTCTTGGCGGTGGGACTTAGAAAAATTTCCAGAGTTTTGTCGACGGAGTAGCACATCCGTCCATTATTTGCTAATAACTCGATAAATAATAATTGTAGCGAGTTTGGTGTTATGATATATATTGTTAGAAACCGTCTATATTACAGTGATATCACGTCGAAAATCGTCTAGGACCGATAGGGAAAAAGTTTCCTCTTGGCGGTGGGACTTAGAAAAATTTTCGTCGAACGTCCGACGGAGTAGCACATCCGTCCATTATTTGCTAATAACTCGATAAATAATAATTGTAGCGAGTTTGGTGTTATGATATATATTGTTAGAAACCGTCTATATTACAGTGATATCACGTCGAAAATCGTCTAGGACCGATAGGGAAAAAGTTTCCTCTTGGCGGTGGGACTTGGAAAAATTTCCAGAGTTTTGTCGACGGAGTAGCACATCCGTCCATTATTTGCTAATAACTCGATAAATAATAATTGTAGCGAGTTTGGTGTTATGATATATATTGTTAGAAACCGTCTATATTACAGTGATATCACGTCGAAAATCGTCTAGGACCGATAGGGAAAAAGTTTCCTCTTGGCGGTGGGACTTAGAAAAATTTTCGTCGAACGTCCGACGGAGTAGCACATCCGTCCATTATTTGCTAATAACTCGATAAATAATAATTGTAGCGAGTTTGGTGTTATGATATATATTGTTAGAAACCGTCTATATTACAGTGATATCACGTCGAAAATCGTCTAGGACCGATAGGGAAAAAGTTTCCTCTTGGCGGTGGGACTTAGAAAAATTTCCAGAGTTTTGTCGACGGAGTAGCACATCCGTCCATTATTTGCTAATAACTCGATAAATAATAATTGTAGCGAGTTTGGTGTTATGATATATATTGTTAGAAACCGTCTATATTACAGTGATATCACGTCGAAAATCGTCTAGGACCGATAGGGAAAAAGTTTCCTCTTGGCGGTGGGACTTAGAAAAATTTCCAGAGTTTTGTCGACGGAGTAGCACATCCGTCCATTATTTGCTAATAACTCGATAAATAATAATTGTAGCGAGTTTGGTGTTATGATATATATTGTTAGAAACCGTCTATATTACAGTGATATCACGTCGAAAATCGTCTAGGACCGATAGGGAAAAAGTTTCCTCTTGGCGGTGGGACTTAGAAAAATTTTCGTCGAACGTCCGACGGAGTAGCACATCCGTCCATTATTTGCTAATAACTCGATAAATAATAATTGTAGCGAGTTTGGTGTTATGATATATATTGTTAGAAACCGTCTATATTACAGTGATATCACGTCGAAAATCGTCTAGGACCGATAGGGAAAAAGTTTCCTCTTGGCGGTGGGACTTAGAAAAATTTCCAGAGTTTTGTCGACGGAGTAGCACATCCGTCCACTATTTGCTAATAACTCGATAAATAATAATTGTAGCGAGTTTGGTGTTATGATATATATTGTTAGAAACCGTCTATATTACAGTGATATCACGTCGAAAATCGTCTAGGACCGATAGGGAAAAAGTTTCCTCTTGGCGGTGGGACTTAGAAAAATTTCCAGAGTTTTGTCGACGGAGTAGCACATCCGTCCATTATTTGCTAATAACTCGATAAATAATAATTGTAGCGAGTTTGGTGTTATGATACATATTGTTAGAAACCGTCTATATTACAGTGATATCACGTCGAAAATCGTCTAGGACCGATACGGAAAAAGTTTCCTCTTAGCGGTGGGACTTAGAAAAATTTCCAGAGTTTTGTCGACGGAGTAGCACATCCGTCCATTATTTGCTAATAACTCGATAAATAATAATTGTAGCGAGTTTGGTGTTATGACATATATTGTTAGAAACCGTCTATATTACAGTGATATCACGTCGAAAATCGTCTAGGACCGATACGGAAAAAGTTTCCTCTTAGCGGTGGGACTTAGAAAAATTTCCAGAGTTTTGTCGACGGAGTAGCACATCCGTCCATTATTTGCTAATAACTCGATAAATAATAATTGTAGCGAGTTTGGTGTTATGATATATATTGTTAGAAACCGTCTATATTACAGTGATATCACGTCGAAAATCGTCTAGGACCGATAGGGAAAAAGTTTCCTCTTGGCGGTGGGACTTAGAAAAATTTTCGTCGAACGTCCGACGGAGTAGCACATCCGTCCATTATTTGCTAATAACTCGATAAATAATAATTGTAGCGAGTTTGGTGTTATGATACATATTGTTAGAAACCGTCTATATTACAGTGATATCACGTCGAAAATCGTCTAGGACCGATACTTAAAAATTTTCCTCTTATTTGTGGGACTTAGAAAAATTTTCAAAGTTCGGTGAATTATGAAAAGTTGGTTATTTTGTGTAAAATAATATAGAAATGTTAAAATTTATTATATTTTGTGAAAAAAATTTTTATACTTTTTTCGCTCTAAGTTCCAACAGCCCCGCCGGGAGGTCTGTTGCCGCGGCGGTTTGCGGCCATAAGCGCGCGTGCTATTGACCGCGCGGCGCCGGCGTCCCGGCCGGCCGTTCGGTATCTATAAGAGAGTCGACGGTTCGGTCGAGTCGGTCGGTGCAGCGCGCGTCTGTGGCTATTCTACGATCTCGGTCGAGAAGCAGTCATGGGCGCCTCGAGACTTCGGTCTTGACTGTTTCGTACCGTGCTTCGTATCGAATTATTCTCTACACAGCATTGCCACGGGTCGGTGTCCTAGACCGAATGGCCCTTATGTGGCGAGCCTTCCCTTAGTGGAGGTTGGTGACTTGTATTCACTTTTGTGTTTACTCGTACTAACTGAGCATCGACTCTTATGTCCGAGCGACTAAGGTATGAAAAAGAGAAAATAGAATTAAAGAGAAAAAAATTTCTGTCTTTTAAAGACAGAATAAAGAGAAAAATTCGTTAAATAATAGAGGTGTCCTACTTCGTTTATGCCCAGCGCGAGCGGATGGCATCGATTTCTCGCAGTCCAGCATGCGTCCTGTCCGCGCTTCCTCGGCACTTGTGTCGATTTTGTCCAGCGCAGTGGTTACGTGCTTCCGCGAGAGATGGATGTTCTGAGCTATACGCGCCTCCACGATTGGTCAAACCA
>NW_027489388.1:35000-37500 GCF_050948215.1 Halictus rubicundus
GTACATAGTTACTCAAAGCGTACGATTCTCCCGTCCAAAATTAAGGCGCAGAGAGCCCGCCAGACCATTTGTGCACAAACACGGCAATATATAATATATGCACTCTTTCGACAATGGGACGAAAGATCTCAATGAGAATGAAACAGAGGGTGCTTGCGTGAAGGTGGAGCATCGCATCGTTTACTTGTATTGGGGAGTGAGTGCGAAGAGCTGTACTTCGGGTCTTCGGGAATCGTCACCGACGTTCACATTGCAAACTCGAACGATCAATAGGGTGCGGTTTCCCGTCGGACGCTGAATGTTATAGCTTAACCACGAATATAGAAATACCCGTCGTTACGAATCGATGTTTTTCACCCGCCACCTGATGGATCGTGTTCTCTTTGATAAAAATACCTCGTGTCAAAGAGACGTGTATACTATAATATACGCCATTGGTCTGCCTGTGTGTAGGCTCTCCGACAATTATATGGACAATTACGGTCGCAAGAACAGGGATGTAAGCGTCGATTCGAATCCACATATCGCGCTTCCTCGGTCTTCGCCTGTGGTGTCCGAGATACGTCCATTGGAAACGGTGGTGTTGTCTCTCCTCTAGAGAAAGAGAGGACAACAACAGGGTACCTGTGGAAAACTTGCGGTGAACGCGTTGTGTTCTGTCACGAACGTCGAGGAATAGGATGAGAGAAGGACCGGCTGTGAAGCTCGCTTTTAAAGCTGCGTGAGTCTGACACCCTACTCTGTGTGGCGATAGCGCACACACGAGCGTGGGACGAATGACCGCTGCCAGAGCCGGCTGTGAGTCCCGCTCTATTTATCGAGTTCGCGTATAACATAGAGCACAAAACGTCGCCGCATGCGTGTTCGTTGACGAACACGTATATTCGAGAGGACCGGCTGCGTAGCTCGCGTAAAGCTGTGTGCGATTCTGACACTCTACTCTCTGTGTGGCGATAATACAGTGCACAAGAGCTTGGGACGAACGATCGCGCACGGCCAGAGCCGGCTGTGAAGTCCGCTAGTATCGAATAATCTTTCTCCGTGCACAATTGGAAATGTGTTTCGAGAGGACCGGCTGCGTAGCTCGCGTAAAGCTGTGTGCGATTCTGACACTCTACTCTCTGTGTGGCGATAATACAGTGCACAAGAGCTTGGGACGAACGATCGCGCACGGCCAGAGCCGGCTGTGAAGTCCGCTAGTATCGAATAATCGTTCTCCGTGCACAATTGGAAATGTGTTTCGAGAGGACCGGCTGCGTAGCTCGCGTAAAGCTGTGTGCGATTCTGACACTCTACTCTCTGTGTGGCGATAATACAGTGCACAAGAGCTTGGGACGAACGATCGCGCACGGCCAGAGCCGGCTGTGAAGTCCGCTAGTTATCGAGTTCATTCTCCAATAAGAGAGAGGAGGAGGAGAAGTGTCGGGATCCAGTATCGGGTTGTCTATGATCCCCGTCGTTTTCTGAATTCTCCTCCTGTGTTTTCCACTTTAAAGGTTTTTCAATGTATTTTCCGCCCGGCCGTCGGATACGTGTGCGCATTGCAATCGCGTACTCGCGACGGTTTCCGTTTCTACGGACGATCGTGTGTCGTCCTTAAAAACGACGCCTGAATCTCCTTCGCGCGCTGGTTGGAGCTTTCAGGTATCGGCGTTCTTATGAACCGCAGAACAAGAGACATAATTATATATTGATTATAAATCAAATTATACGATTACCCTGAACGGTGGATCACTTGGCTCGTGGGTCGATGAAGAACGCAGCTAATTGCGCGTCAACGTGTGAACTGCAGGACACATGAACATCGACATTTCGAACGCACATTGCGGTCCACGGATACAATTCCTGGACCACGCCTGGCTGAGGGTCGTTTACGTAACCAAATACTGCTTGCGTTGCTCTTGTAAGTCCCCGCCGTCGCTTACCTCTCCATGTCGAATTTTGTGGAGGGCGCAAAGAGCGTTTCTGAGTCGGGTTGCAAAGATGCTACGTACGAGCGAACGATGGACGTTTCGTCGGCGTTTGACGCGGTTCTGTGAAAATTGCAAATTTTACATTGCGTCTAACGGTTTCGTGAGAAGAAGGAAATAGGAATGGGTATCGCATTCGGACTTGCGTGAGTGTTTTGCGGCGTCGTGAGTCGTATTTTCAATACGACCGCCCGTGAACACCGCTCCGACGATCGAAATCTCTCTCTCCTCTCTCTGGAACGATTCGCATTGCGGAAGAAGCGTTTCACTCTCGAACATTTTACGCGCTCCCGACGTCGTCTGAAATGATGCGTATACGAAAGGTATAAGAGTCTCAAGAGACTACAGTGAATGGACACAAATAAAGAAAGAGATACCGGACACCCGTGTAAAATCTGTGTGCGCAACTGTGGCGTGCAACGTAAGCCCCAGGGAGATATATAAAATAAAATACGTCTGTGCGTGGATGTGTCTCTCTACACATAATTGCGGCGGAGGGTCGTCGTTGCCAGCGACTTCGACAAACATAT
>NW_027489388.1:45000-47189 GCF_050948215.1 Halictus rubicundus
AGGGAACCTCGTCAATCCAACGCTGCGGTACGCATAGACCTTCGGGGATACACTAACTAACAATACGGAGCATCATTTCCAACCGCCGTTTACCCGTGCAATTTGTAGAACAGAATGTAGTACGGCCGGGTGTCACCCTACTCAAGTCCATTATTTGCTAATAACTCGATAAATAATAATTGTAGCGAGTTTGGTGTTATGATATATATTGTTAGAAACCGTCTATATTACAGTGATATCACGTCGAAAATCGTCTAGGACCGATAGGGAAAAAGTTTCCTCTTAGCGGTGGGACTTAGAAAAATTTTCGTCGAACGTCCGACGGAGTAGTACATCCGTCCATTATTTGCTAATAACTCGATAAATAATAATTGTAGCGAGTTTGGTGTTATGATATATATTGTTAGAAACCGTCTATATTACAGTGATATCACGTCGAAAATCGTCTAGGACCGATACGGAAAAAGTTTCCTCTTAGCGGTGGGACTTAGAAAAATTTCCAGAGTTTTGTCGACGGAGTAGCACATCCGTCCATTATTTGCTAATAACTCGATAAATAATAATTGTAGCGAGTTTGGTGTTATGATATATATTGTTAGAAACCGTCTATATTACAGTGATATCACGTCGAAAATCGTCTAGGACCGATAGGGAAAAAGTTTCCTCTTAGCGGTGGGACTTAGAAAAATTTTCGTCGAACGTCCGACGGAGTAGTACATCCGTCCATTATTTGCTAATAACTCGATAAATAATAATTGTAGCGAGTTTGGTGTTATGATATATATTGTTAGAAACCGTCTATATTACAGTGATATCACGTCGAAAATCGTCTAGGACCGATACGGAAAAAGTTTCCTCTTAGCGGTGGGACTTAGAAAAATTTCCAGAGTTTTGTCGACGGAGTAGCACATCCGTCCATTATTTGCTAATAACTCGATAAATAATAATTGTAGCGAGTTTGGTGTTATGATATATATTGTTAGAAACCGTCTATATTACAGTGATATCACGTCGAAAATCGTCTAGGACCGATAGGGAAAAAGTTTCCTCTTAGCGGTGGGACTTAGAAAAATTTTCGTCGAACGTCCGACGGAGTAGTACATCCGTCCATTATTTGCTAATAACTCGATAAATAATAATTGTAGCGAGTTTGGTGTTATGATATATATTGTTAGAAACCGTCTATATTACAGTGATATCACGTCGAAAATCGTCTAGGACCGATACGGAAAAAGTTTCCTCTTAGCGGTGGGACTTAGAAAAATTTTCGTCGAACGTCCGACGGAGTAGTACATCCGTCCATTATTTGCTAATAACTCGATAAATAATAATTGTAGCGAGTTTGGTGTTATGATATATATTGTTAGAAACCGTCTATATTACAGTGATATCACGTCGAAAATCGTCTAGGACCGATAGGGAAAAAGTTTCCTCTTGGCGGTGGGACTTAGAAAAATTTTCGTCGAACGTCCGACGGAGTAGCACATCCGTCCATTATTTGCTAATAACTCGATAAATAATAATTGTAGCGAGTTTGGTGTTATGATACATATTGTTAGAAACCGTCTATATTACAGTGATATCACGTCGAAAATCGTCTAGGACCGATACGGAAAAAGTTTCCTCTTAGCGGTGGGACTTAGAAAAATTTCCAGAGTTTTGTCGACGGAGTAGCACATCCGTCCATTATTTGCTAATAACTCGATAAATAATAATTGTAGCGAGTTTGGTGTTATGACATATATTGTTAGAAACCGTCTATATTACAGTGATATCACGTCGAAAATCGTCTAGGACCGATAGGGAAAAAGTTTCCTCTTGGCGGTGGGACTTAGAAAAATTTCCAGAGTTTTGTCGACGGAGTAGCACATCCGTCCATTATTTGCTAATAACTCGATAAATAATAATTGTAGCGAGTTTGGTGTTATGATATATATTGTTAGAAACCGTCTATATTACAGTGATATCACGTCGAAAATCGTCTAGGACCGATAGGGAAAAAGTTTCCTCTTGGCGGTGGGACTTGGAAAAATTTCCAGAGTTTTGTCGACGGAGTAGCACATCCGTCCATTATTTGCTAATAACTCGATAAATAATAATTGTAGCGAGTTTGGTGTTATGATATATATTGTTAGAAACCGTCTATATTACAGTGATATCACGTCGAAAATCGTCTAGGACCGATAGGG
>NW_027489389.1:0-47062 GCF_050948215.1 Halictus rubicundus
TCGTCGGCGCGGATCGACACACGAGGTAATCGTCCTCGCCCTTAGAACGAGGGTCGGGAAAACTGTACCGAGTGCACTCCACTAATTCTGGCGATACGCCGATGCTTGGGGCTCGCACTTTCGTCACTCGTCGGCGCGGATCGGAACACTAAGGTTACCGTCCTCGCCCTTAGAACGAGGGCCGGAAAGGGCGATAGCAAGCACTTTCAATTAAATTACTTATTCGTCCGCGAAGGGATGGTAAACGAAGGGTTGCACCAAAAATAACACTTCAGGGTGCGTCAGCACCGAGGTAAAACCGCACTGTATTTCCGAAATAATATCGAAGAGGAAGAAAAGAAAAGGCAATGAAATGTCGAAGGAATATTATAATATATATATATGTAATATTAAACTCTCTCACTCACTTCACAATTTTAATAACGAAAAGGAATATAATATAATAGGAACTGAACGATGTCGGTATAATATAACATTAATTATAATGATGAAATAAACAACAGTAATTCGGATAATACGAAAAGAAATAGTAAACAAAATAAGGATAAATCGATATAATCAGTAAAATAAAAGAGGAAATTAATGTAATGGATAAGGAAATAATAATAGGAAACGAATAAGAAATCAGAAATCGTAATCGAAAACGAAATGGAAATAGAATCACTCGCGGAACTGCACTTCTACGATGTGAACACGACGCGATCTGAAGAGTAACTGAACGATGTGTGTGCGTCGCGAAAGCCAAGACTCAAGAGAGGGAGACAAGCACGGCGGCTTCTATTTATAGCATCGAAAACTGCCTGTTGCTAGGCGGATTTGTCACGTAGGCCACTGGCTTATGTAATCGCCACGTGCCTTTAGTCACGTACGCCACTCGGTTATGTAACTTGTTTGTCTCGATTGGAATGTCATAGGCGTAACTATTAAACGTTTGTACGGTTTAATAGTTATAATTTCTAACTCGACTGGCTTTTACCGTGGAAATTAATTATGCTTAACGAGTTATAATTAATTTCCATTATTCACAATATTAAATAATTGTTTTTAAATATGCAGTTTCTTCGTTTTCGATTGTATAGGAATCGGAAAATATTCGCATTCTTATAACTAATGTGTTCGTGTTACAATGGATGAGTGCTTATAATTAACTTATAATTAATTAATCGCATCTTGCAATATTCGTGATGCATAGTTGCGATTTCTGTTGCTGATACATATGATAATTCGTATAATAATTACTTATTTCGTGAGATCTGAAGCGTAATTATTCTCTAATTGAAACCATTGGCGTAATTATGAATTATTTCTATGAGATCATTTAATTCTGACTGTTCTGATAATTCTTATATAAATTGTAATTGTAAATATTATTTGTTCTATTAGTAAACATTATTTTGTAAATATTGTTTGTTTTTGTAAATATTATTTATTTACATTGTGGATATTATTTGTTCTATTGGTAAACATTATATTGTAAATATTGTTTGTTTTTGTAAATATTATTTATTTACATTGTAAATATTATTTGTGACTGTAGATAATATTTACCTGAATTGTAATTATTATGTATTTGGAATATTTATATAACTTATAAATATTATTTGTTTCAATTGTAAATACTATTTGCTTGAATTGTAAATAGTATTTATTTCGGTTGTAAATATTATTTATTTCAATTTGTAAATGTTTGTAATTGTAATTATAGTTATTATTTATTAACCGTTTGTAATCACTATTTGTGTGTGTTCTAGTGCTTTTTCGTAGGTAAGTATAATTTATAAAGGTAAGTATTATTAACTCTAATGATTATTCATAGAGGTGAGTATTGTTTATAACAATGAATATCCTTAGTTTTAATTATTCTATTGAATTAATGCAATTATTCTTTGTTTCAGGTTCCCATAGGCGCAAGTATTCTTCCGGAGATCTCATTGGCGTAAGTATCAATAATTCTATTTCGATTTTATAATTGTACTACTAAACATTTGAATGAATTTATATATCTTCTTTGTTTCAGCGGTTTCATAGGCGTAAGTATTACTTCTTTTATAATATATATATAATGCGATTATTAATATTTAATCGAACTAATATAACTTATTGTTTGTTTCAGCGATTCATTAACGTAAGTATTATTTGTTCTGGAGATTCCATAGGCGTAGGTACCGATTATTATATGTAAATTATATAATATGATTATTAATATTTTAATCAAACTAATATGCATTATTGTTTGTTTCAGCGATTCGTAACGTAAGTATTATTTATTCCAACGATTCCATAGGCGTAGGCATCGATTATTTGTCGACTCGATAAAGGTTAGTATTATATGTTCCGTTTAAATTATATATGAGTTATATGAATGTGATATGTCACTATACGTTGTTTCAGGTACAGCGCGTTTCAAAACATCGCTTATGGAATGTTTGGAGTGGGGGAACGCGAAGAGCTAATCTACTCTAATGTTAATTAATTATGATTTTATAATAACTTATGACTAACTTACAACTAATTCCAACGTTGTTGTTCGGACAACGTCACACCTCCGTCGCCCGGGGGAGAAATTTCGCCCTCGAAATTTCTCGGAGCCTGGGGTGTCACAGAACCTTGGTGCGTTGGGGGTTGCCCAGGGGGTTTTGGAAAGCTGCTGCTCGTGGAACTGGCGTTGAAGAAGAAGGGGGGGGGTGTCAGCTGTTTCTTCCAGGGATCTTGCGTCAAGAAGGGGGGGGGGTTGCTGCTGCTTCTTCCAGGGGTTTGGCGTTGAGAGGGGGGGGGGCTGCTGCTCTTGCTGCTGCTGTTGCTGCTGCTGTTGCTGCTGCTGTTGCTGCTGCTGTTGCTGCTGCTGTTACTGCTGCTGTTACTCGAATGGAGCTTCCTGCTCCGGTCTCCGCTGGGTGCTGGGGGTGTGTGCCTTTTTTAATTTGTTGGCATGTACGATTTTGTAGCTGGTGCCGATTTTGATTCTGACGTTGTTTGTCGGGAGTATTTCGATGATTTCGTGGGGGCCCGTGTATTGGGTGTCGAATTTGCCCTTTCTGGGTTCCTTGAGGAGGTAGACTTGTTCTCCTACTGCGAAGGTTTGGGGGTTGATGTGCCTATCGTAGTATCGTTTCGAATTTTCTTTTGCTTTTGTTAGGTTTTCGCGGGCTCGTGTTTGTGTTTCGACGATTTTCTTTTGAAGTTCGCGGAGGTAGCTGTCGTAGGATTCGTTTGCCATAGTGGATATGCTTGAATCCGACGTTGGTACGTTTGCCAAGTGACCGAAAACCAGTTCATGGGGGGTGAAATTCGTGCCTTCGTGTACGCTGGTGTTGTAGCTCAGCATTGCTAGGTTGAGCCATTTATTCCAATTGTTTTTCGTTGCGTATTATCAATCTGTCCCTGACGTGCGTAACGGTTTGTCTCCGTGCTGTTGCTTGTGGGTTATTGTTCGAAAGTATGTGTTCATCGGAGCTTTCGTCATCTTCTTCCGTGCGGGGTGAAATTGTTATGTTTAGGGGTGGCGATGGGGGGGTTGGTGGGGTGTTGTTGTTAGGGTCGACGGTTGACGGTAGGATCGTCTGGTCGGGGGTGAGTTCGAGCTGTGGGGATGTCCATCGGCGGGGGTGTTGAGGGGTTGTGATGGGTGAGTTATGCTGGCTCTGGGGTTGGGGTATGGGGGTTGTTTCCAGGGACGGGGGCGTCGTGCTGCTTACTCTTCTTGCCTGGGGTGTTGTATGTGTCGATGAGTCCGATGTCGAGAATCGAGTTTTCCAACGGAGGGGTGGGTCTTTTCCGGGGTGTGTGACTCTTCGTTCTCCGACGTCTGGTGTGTCGAGAGGAGGGTCTGTACCGGGGTGTATCACCCTTTGTTGAGCGACGTCCTGCGTGTTGCGAGGTGGTCCCGTTGACATTGGGAGGACCACTGGTTTGCGGAATATGGCGTCTTCATTGTTTCCTCTTGAAGACGCTTTGGTATGCGCGACCTCGTCCAGGTTGAGGTGTCGCATTGGAGTTGACTCGTATGATTCTTTTATACGAGCTCTGTGCTTTACTGCGGCGCGATCGTTGTCGGTCGCTTCGCACGAGCAATTCGTACGAACTTGAAGAGTGGACTCCGAATGTTGTTCGGGTTTTGGTACTAACGCGAAATGATCGTTTTCGATCGTCTCACACGGGCGGTTCGTGTGAGCTTGAGAGATACATGAATTATTGACCGAATCTTGTTCGGGGTTTTTAATTGACGCGAAGTGATCGTTTTCGATCGTCTCACACGAGCGGTTCGTGTGAGCCTGAGAGATTAGCGAAGAATTGACCGAATCTTGTTCGGGATTTTTAATTGACGCGAAGTGATCGTTTTCGATCGTCTCACACGGGCGGTCCGTGTGAGCCTGAGAGATTAGCGAAGAATTGGCCGAATCTAGTTCGGGTTTTAGAGAGAACGCGAAGTGATCGTTATCGATCGTCTCGCACGAGCGGTTCGTGCGAGCCTGAGGGATTAGCGAAGAATTGACCGAATCTCGTTCGGGATTTTTAATTGACGCGAAGTGATCGTTTTCGATCGTCTCACACGAGCGGTTCGTGTGAGCCTGAGAGATTAGCGAAGAATTGGCCGAATCTAGTTCGGGTTTTAGAGAAAACGCGAGGTGATCGTTGTCGATCGTCTCACACGAGCGGTTCGTGTGAGCCTGAGGGGTTAGCGAAGAATCGACCGAATCTTGTTCGGGATTTTTAATTGACGCGGAGTGATCGTTTTCGATCGTCTCACACGGGCGGTCCGTGTGAGCCTGAGAGGTTAGCGAAGATTTGACCGAATCTTGTTCGCGATTTAGGGAGAACGCGAAGTGATCGTTATCGATCGTCTCACACGAGCGGTTCGTGTGAGCCTGAGGGGTTAGCGAAGAATTGGCCGAATCTTGTTCGGGATTTTTAATTGACGCGAAGTGATCGTTTTCGATCGTCTCACACGGGCGGTCCGTGTGAGCCTGAGAGATTTGTGAATTGTCGACCGAATCTTGTTCGGGATTTTTAATAAGCGCGAAGTGATCGTTTTCGATCGTCTCACACGAGCGGTTTGTGTGAGCCTGAGGGGTTAGCGAAGAATCGACCGAATCTTGTTCGGGATTTTTAATTGACGCGGAGTGATCGTTTTCGATCGTCTCACACGGGCGGTCCGTGTGAGCCTGAGGATTTAGGAGAGAATTGACCGAATCTCGTTCGGATTTTAGAATTTTCGCGACGTGATCATTTCCGATCGTCTCGCACGAGCGGTTCGTGCGAGCCTGAGGATTTAGAGGAGAATTGACCGAATCTCGTTCGGAATTTAGAATTAGCGCGGAGTGATCATTATTGATCGTCTCGCACGAGCGGTTCGTGCGAGCATGAGAGATTACTGAAGAATTGACCGAACCTCGTTCGGGATTTTTAATTTTCGCGAAGTGATCATTCTTGATCGTCTCGCACGGGCGGTTCGTGCGAGCCTGAGGATTTAGAGGAGAATTGACCGAATCTCGTTCGGAATTTAGAATTAGCGCGGAGTGATCATTATTGATCGTCTCGCACGAGCGGTTCGTGCGAGCCTGTAGATTTAGCGAAGAGGAATCCGAATCGAAATCGTATTTTTGATTTAGCGCGGAGACGTAGTGAATCGATTTTTGAAGGGGTTTGTCGTCGGTTTTTACGCGGGTGGGGCCTCTCGGGACGGCGACGGATTGCTCGGGAGGCCTGTGTCGTTTCCCTGTTTCAGGTTACTGTTATATTCGCGACGGCGGCATTCGTGGATATCGTGGCCTGCACGTTGGCAGTACCGGCAATGTTTTGGGGCTTCCGTTGGGAAGGGTTCGCGGTTCTCGCGGTGGGGGTTAGGCGCGGGGCGCTCGTCACGCCATGGGGGTTCGTAATGACGGGGTGGTCGATGGGGTGGGGACGCGTTTCTGGGATAAGAGTCGTGGGTGGGTTGCCGTGGTTCTTGGCGCGGGGGTGGGGGTCGTGGGGGATTGTTGTAATACCGGCGTTCTGGGGTGCGGTTTGTGGTTTCGCTAAATTTCGTATTCCTATATTCGTCGCGGAGTGTGTTCCCGTAACGCGCTTTATCGATTTCGTACTGACGGTAGGCGGACATTGCTTCGTTGAATACCGTACGTAGCTTTTCGTTTTTGAAGGGGCGGACTTCTGCTCGGAGGGTGGGGATTAATCCGCGGATAAATGATTCTTTCGCGAGCTCGTCTACTTCTTCGACGTCGGGGTCGATTCGATCGCATTCTAGGATGGCAGTCCGGAGGTCCTTTACACGCGTTATAAAATCTATGACGTGCTCGTTGGAGCCTTGAACAATACTGGCTAATTCTCCACGGTATTGCTCGACGAATCGGTGGGGGCCTAATATATTTTTGAGACGATTACGTAATCCTGAGATCGTCGAGAAATCTTCGTCCTCGATCGCGGCGTAGGCGCGGCCGCGGAGTTTATTGCAAATTAGTTTCGTTAGGGTGCGTTCGACGTGTGGGGGGACTACTTCGCGTGCGCGTTTACATGCTCGGACGAATTGGAGCACAGTTAAATTACTACCGTCGAATGTGGGTACGAATTCTACCGCTTGTTTAAGAATGAAGTTCGCGGGGTCGGGGTGCGGGGTTCCGCCGTAGGGGGTTGAATTTGAACGAGGGGAGAAAGGGGTGCTGCTTGAGTCGAGGCTGGTTAATCTTAATTCACGGAGTTCGCGACGCATTGCTCTGATTTCGTCTCGTTGTGCGCGGGCTTCTGATTCGTGCGCGAGTTTTGCCGTTTCGAGGGTTGTGGATTGATCGAGAAGGGCGGCTTCTCGTTGAATTAATTCCTGGTGGTATGCCAGGAGGGCTTCTTGGGTCGGGGGTGGGGTCGTATTTGTTTCTTGTATCGAATTAGTATTATCCATCGCGGCTTTTGGAATTGGGCTGATTTAGAGAGAATTATGACGCGCGGGGGGGGGTGTAGGCGTTTGAAGGGGGCCGAAAAAATTTTCGCGAGAAGGGCACGAGGGGTTCGCGGCGGAATGGACGGGGTAGCGTGCGGCAAAACCACACGAAGGGGGGAGTAATTAATACGATAAAAATGTTCACGGGGTACGAGGGGTAATGGACGGGGTAGCGTGCGGCAAAACCACACGGAGGGGGGCGTAATTAATATGATAAAAATGTTCACGGGGTACGAGGGGTAATGGACGGGGTAGCGTGCGGCAAAACCACACGGAGGGGGGTGTAATTAATACGATATAAATGTTCACGGGGTACGAGGGGTAATGGACGGGGTAGCGTGCGGCAAAACCACACGGAGGGGGCGTAATTAATACGATAAAAATGTTCACGGGGTACGAGGGGTAATGGACGGGGTAGCGTGCGGCAAAACCACACGGAGGGGGCGTAATTAATACGATAAAAATGTTCACGGGGTACGAGGGGTAATGGACGGGGTAGCGTGCGGCAAAACCACACGGAAGGGGTAAATATTTCGCGGGGTGCGAGGGGTAAATGGACGGGGTAATGTGTGAGAAACCACACGAGATGTGCTCGCGAAGAAGGGGGAGTAAAAAAAATTTTGGCGATTTCGACGATTTAAATAAATTACGAATTAGAATTGGGGGTTGGCAGGGGAGAATTCGTGAATGCTGGGGGAGGGTGCAGTGCAGTGCGAGGTGATCGATTTCTGATTACCGATAGAAAAGGAGGGAGGGTTGAGTTGCTCGGTGTAAGTGTAAAATTTCGGGGGTTGTCGAAGGGGTTGTACAGGGCGTAGAAAAATTTTTGGGGGATTTCGAGAGTGCTAGGAGTAGCAGGGAGTCGCTTTAGGCGAGAAGATACTGGGAAACGTCGAGATATTGAGAATTCCGTTAAGAAAAAAAATTGTACAGGGCGTAGAAAAATCGAGGAAAAGAAGGGAAGGGGGGTGCGTCAAATTTGAATCGAGGGGTTCTAACCGGGGTTAACGGGGATCGCTTCTTGTCCTACCGACTGCGCCAAATTTCAATGTCACGTCCCAGAGGGGGTGTTTTCCGACGGGAAAAAGAGAGAGGGGGTTGAACCGACCTCCTCACCCCTTGTCAGTGACTGTGTGTGAACGAACGATCTTTGATCCACGCGGCACGTACGTCCGCGTCTAATCTCGGCCCGTATCCGGCGATATCCCGATTCGAGGGTCGACGCGCGCGAAAGGGGAGGGGAAACGGAAAGGGGTTGTTCTTCTACTTACCTCCCTTGCTTACGAGGGGGAGTAGAGGCGCCTAAAAGTGGCGGTACAGGATACGGCGGCGGAGGAGCACGTATCGGTCGTAGCGGGGGTCGTCTATGGAGATGTCCTCAAGGTGCGGTAATGAGGGGGTGAACTCCACCCTGTCGAGTTTCCACGGCGGTGGAGGCTGCTGGGCCGGCCGGAGGGTGATCCGGAATCCGGGAGGAAGTCGCTGGACCGACACGACGCGGCAGCGCGGAGCGGTCAACGCGGAAACTTCGCGGGGGTGGCTCGCGAGGGTGGCCACCTGAACCGGGGGCGGAACGCGCCCGGATGGATCGTAGGGGTGCTGGTGCGCGAGGCGTGCTCGCTTTGCACGCTGGAATTTCTTCCCGGCTCGGCGGGTGCGTCGCATGGAGTGCGGGAGAGAAAGAGAGAGAGAGAGAGAGATAGGGGTTGTTTCGGAAAAAGGGGTGAATCGAGGAATTTAATACGGGAAACACTAGGAGGAAGTACGAAATATCGCGAGAAAATGTGTCACTGGGGCAAGTATTCCGTCACTCGTCGGCGCGGATCGACACACGAGGTAATCGTCCTCGCCCTTAGAACGAGGGTCGGGAAAACTGTACCGAGTGCACTCCACTAATTCTGGCGATACGCCGATGCTTGGGGCTCGCACTTTCGTCACTCGTCGGCGCGGATCGGAACACTAAGGTTACCGTCCTCGCCCTTAGAACGAGGGCCGGAAAGGGCGATAGCAAGCACTTTCAATTAAATTACTTATTCGTCCGCGAAGGGATGGTAAACGAAGGGTTGCACCAAAAATAACACTTCAGGGTGCGTCAGCACCGAGGTAAAACCGCACTGTATTTCCGAAATAATATCGAAGAGGAAGAAAAGAAAAGGCAATGAAATGTCGAAGGAATATTATAATATATATATATGTAATATTAAACTCTCTCACTCACTTCACAATTTTAATAACGAAAAGGAATATAATATAATAGGAACTGAACGATGTCGGTATAATATAACATTAATTATAATGATGAAATAAACAACAGTAATTCGGATAATACGAAAAGAAATAGTAAACAAAATAAGGATAAATCGATATAATCAGTAAAATAAAAGAGGAAATTAATGTAATGGATAAGGAAATAATAATAGGAAACGAATAAGAAATCAGAAATCGTAATCGAAAACGAAATGGAAATAGAATCACTCGCGGAACTGCACTTCTACGATGTGAACACGACGCGATCTGAAGAGTAACTGAACGATGTGTGTGCGTCGCGAAAGCCAAGACTCAAGAGAGGGAGACAAGCACGGCGGCTTCTATTTATAGCATCGAAAACTGCCTGTTGCTAGGCGGATTTGTCACGTAGGCCACTGGCTTATGTAATCGCCACGTGCCTTTAGTCACGTACGCCACTCGGTTATGTAACTTGTTTGTCTCGATTGGAATGTCATAGGCGTAACTATTAAACGTTTGTACGGTTTAATAGTTATAATTTCTAACTCGACTGGCTTTTACCGTGGAAATTAATTATGCTTAACGAGTTATAATTAATTTCCATTATTCACAATATTAAATAATTGTTTTTAAATATGCAGTTTCTTCGTTTTCGATTGTATAGGAATCGGAAAATATTCGCATTCTTATAACTAATGTGTTCGTGTTACAATGGATGAGTGCTTATAATTAACTTATAATTAATTAATCGCATCTTGCAATATTCGTGATGCATAGTTGCGATTTCTGTTGCTGATACATATGATAATTCGTATAATAATTACTTATTTCGTGAGATCTGAAGCGTAATTATTCTCTAATTGAAACCATTGGCGTAATTATGAATTATTTCTATGAGATCATTTAATTCTGACTGTTCTGATAATTCTTATATAAATTGTAATTGTAAATATTATTTGTTCTATTAGTAAACATTATTTTGTAAATATTGTTTGTTTTTGTAAATATTATTTATTTACATTGTGGATATTATTTGTTCTATTGGTAAACATTATATTGTAAATATTGTTTGTTTTTGTAAATATTATTTATTTACATTGTAAATATTATTTGTGACTGTAGATAATATTTACCTGAATTGTAATTATTATGTATTTGGAATATTTATATAACTTATAAATATTATTTGTTTCAATTGTAAATACTATTTGCTTGAATTGTAAATAGTATTTATTTCGGTTGTAAATATTATTTATTTCAATTTGTAAATGTTTGTAATTGTAATTATAGTTATTATTTATTAACCGTTTGTAATCACTATTTGTGTGTGTTCTAGTGCTTTTTCGTAGGTAAGTATAATTTATAAAGGTAAGTATTATTAACTCTAATGATTATTCATAGAGGTGAGTATTGTTTATAACAATGAATATCCTTAGTTTTAATTATTCTATTGAATTAATGCAATTATTCTTTGTTTCAGGTTCCCATAGGCGCAAGTATTCTTCCGGAGATCTCATTGGCGTAAGTATCAATAATTCTATTTCGATTTTATAATTGTACTACTAAACATTTGAATGAATTTATATATCTTCTTTGTTTCAGCGGTTTCATAGGCGTAAGTATTACTTCTTTTATAATATATATATAATGCGATTATTAATATTTAATCGAACTAATATAACTTATTGTTTGTTTCAGCGATTCATTAACGTAAGTATTATTTGTTCTGGAGATTCCATAGGCGTAGGTACCGATTATTATATGTAAATTATATAATATGATTATTAATATTTTAATCAAACTAATATGCATTATTGTTTGTTTCAGCGATTCGTAACGTAAGTATTATTTATTCCAACGATTCCATAGGCGTAGGCATCGATTATTTGTCGACTCGATAAAGGTTAGTATTATATGTTCCGTTTAAATTATATATGAGTTATATGAATGTGATATGTCACTATACGTTGTTTCAGGTACAGCGCGTTTCAAAACATCGCTTATGGAATGTTTGGAGTGGGGGAACGCGAAGAGCTAATCTACTCTAATGTTAATTAATTATGATTTTATAATAACTTATGACTAACTTACAACTAATTCCAACGTTGTTGTTCGGACAACGTCACAAAACTAGTCGAAATCGTGTTTTCTGCTACAATTCGGTGGTTTTCGATCATTTTCTCTCGTTTTCATGCAAATTAAGCGTTTCGCGTAGAGAATCGCTGATTCTGCGATATTCTAGTCGAAATCGTGATTTCTGCTACAATTCGGTGGTTTTCGATCATTTTCGTTCGTTTTCATGCAAATTAAGCATTTCGCGTAGAGAATCGCTGATTCTGCGATATTCTAGTCGAAATCGTGATTTCTGCTACAATTCGGTGGTTTTCGATCATTTTCGTTCGTTTTCATGCAAATTAAGCACTTCGCGTAGAGAATCGCTGATTCTGCGATAAACTAGTCGAAATCGTGTTTTCTGCTACAATTCGGTGGTTTTCGATCATTTTCTTTCGTTTTCATGCAAATTAAGCGTTTCGCGTAGAGAATCGCTGATTCTGCGATAAACTAGTCGAAATCGTGTTTTCTGCTACAATTCGGTGGTTTTCGATCATTTTCTTTCGTTTTCATGCAAATTAAGCGTTTCGCGTAAAGAATCGCTGATTCTGCGATAAACTAGTCGAAATCGTGTTTTCTGCTACAATTCGGTGGTTTTCGATCATTTTCTTTCGTTTTCATGCAAATTAAGCGTTTCGCGTAGAGAATCGCTGATTCTGCGATATTCTGTGACGTTGTCCGAACGACAACGTTGGAATTAGTTGTAAGTTAGTCATAAGTTATTATAAAATCATAATTAATTAACATTAGAGTAGATTAGCTCTTCGCGTTCCCCCACTCCAAACATTCCATAAGCGATGTTTTGAAACGCGCTGTACCTGAAACAACGTATAGTGACATATCACATTCATATAAATCATATATAATTTAAACGGAACACATAATACTAACCCTTATCGAGTCGACAAATAATCGATGCCTACGCCTATGGAATCGTTGGAATAAATAATACTTACGTTACGAATCGCTGAAACAAACAATAATGCATATTAGTTCGATTAAAATATTAATAATCATATTATATAATTTACATATAATAATCGGTACCTACGCCTATGGAATCTCCAGAACAAATAATACTTACGTTTATGAATCGCTGAAACAAACAATAAGTCATATTAGTTCGATTAAATATTAATAATCGCATTATATATATAATATAAAAGAAGTAATACTTACGCCTATGAAACTGGCAAGAGAAACAATACTCACGCCTATGAGTTGCTGAAACAAACGATAATCATATTAGTTCAATTAAATATTTAACAATCACATCATATGTTCAAAATAAATAATTGATACGTACGCCTATGCGATCGTCAGAATAGATAATACTTACGCCTATGAAACCGCTGAAACAAAGAAGATATATAAATTCATTCAAATGTTTATTAGTACAATTATAAAATCGAAGTAGAATTATTGATACTTACGCCAATGAGATCTCCGGAAGAATACTTGCGCCTATGGGAACCTGAAACAAAGAATAATTGCATTAATTCAATAGAATAATTAAAACTAAGGATATTCATTGTTATAAACAATACTCACCTCTATGAATAATCATTAGAGTTAATAATACTTACCTTTATAAATTATACTTACCTACGAAAAGGCACTAGAACACATACAAATAGTAATTACAGACGATTAATAAATAATAATTATAATTACAATTACAAACAGTTACAATTAAAATAAATAATAATTACAACTGAAATAAATACTATTTACAATTCAAGCAAATAGTATTTACAATTGAAATAAATAATATTTACAAGTTATATATATTCCAAATACATAATAATTACAATTCAGGTAAATATTATCTACAGTTACAAATAATATTTACAATGTCAATAAATAATATTTACAATATAATGTTTACTAATAGAACAAATAATATTTACAATGTAAATAAATGATATTTACAAAAACAAACAATGTTTACAATATAATGTTTACCAATAGAACAAATAATATTTACAATGTAAATAAATAATATTTACAAAAACAAACAATATTTACAAAATAATGTTTACTAATAGAACAAATAATATTTACAATTACAATTTATATAAGAATTATCAGAACAGTCGGAATTAAATGATCTCATAGAAATAATTCATAGTTACGCCAATGGTTTCAATTTAGAGAATAATTACGCTTCAGATCTCATGAAATAAGTAATTATTATACGAATTATCATATGTATCAGCAACAGAAATCGCAACTATGCATCACGAATATTGCAAGATGCGATTAATTAATTATAAGTTAATTATAAGCACTCACCCATTGTAACACGAACACATTAGTTATAAGAATGCGAATATTTTCCGATTCCTATACAATCGAAAACGAAGAAACTGCATATTTAAAAACAATTATTTAATATTGTGAATAATGGAAATTAATTATAACTCGTTAAGCATAATTAATTTCCACGGTAAAAGCCAGTCGAGTTAGAAATTATAACTATTAAACCGTACAAACGTTTAATAGTTACGCCTATGACATTCCAATCGAGACAAACAAGTTACATAACCGAGTGGCGTACGTGACTAAAGGCACGTGGCGATTACATAAGCCA
This sequence comes from Halictus rubicundus, assembly GCF_050948215.1. Lineage (NCBI taxonomy): Eukaryota > Metazoa > Arthropoda > Insecta > Hymenoptera > Halictidae > Halictus > Halictus rubicundus. The sequence goes on from NW_027489389.1 coordinate 13,863, forward strand.
GTGGCCTACGTGACAAATCCGCCTAGCAACAGGCAGTTTTCGATGCTATAAATAGAAGCCGCCGTGCTTGTCTCCCTCTCTTGAGTCTTGGCTTTCGCGACGCACACACATCGTTCAGTTACTCTTCAGATCGCGTCGTGTTCACATCGTAGAAGTGCAGTTCCGCGAGTGATTCTATTTCCATTTCGTTTTCGATTACGATTTCTGATTCCTTTCTTATTCGTTTCCTATTATTATTTCCTTATCCATTACATTAATTTCCTCTTTTATTTTACTGATTATATCGATTTATCCTTATTTTGTCTACTATTTCTTTTCGTATTATCCGAATTACTGTTGTTTATTTCATCATTGTAATTAATGTTATATTATACCGACATCGTTCAGTTCCTATTATATTATATTCCTTTTCGTTATTAAAATTGTGAAGTGAGTGAGAGAGTTTAATATTACATATATATATATTATAATATTCCTTCGACATTTCATTGCCTTTTCTTTTCTTCCTCTTCGATATTATTTCGGAAATACAGTGCGGTTTTACCTCGGTGCTGACGCAACCTGAAGTGTTATTTTTGGTGCAACCCTTCGTTTACCATCCCTTCGCGGACGAATAAATAATTTAATTGAAAGTGCTTGCTATCGCCCTTTCCGGCCCTCGTTCTAAGGGCGAGGACGGTAACCTTAGTGTTCCGATCCGCGCCGACGAGTGACGAAAGTGCGAGCCCCAAGCATCGGCGTATCGCCAGAATTAGTGGAGTGCACTCGGTACAGTTTTCCCGACCCTCGTTCTAAGGGCGAGGACGATTACCTCGTGTGTCGATCCGCGCCGACGAGTGACGGAATACTTGCCCCAGTGACACATTTTCTCGCGATATTCCGTACTTCCTCCTAGTGTTTCCCGTATTAAATTCCTCGATTCACCCCTTTTCCGAAACAACCCCTATCTCTCTCTCTCTCTCTCTTTCTCTCCCGCACTCCATGCGACGCACCCGCCGAGCCGGGAAGAAATTCCAGCGTGCAAAGCGAGCACGCCTCGCGCACCAGCACCCCTACGATCCATCCGGGCGCGTTCCGCCCCCGGTTCAGGTGGCCACCCTCGCGAGCCACCCCCGCGAAGTTTCCGCGTTGACCGCTCCGCGCTGCCGCGTCGTGTCGGTCCAGCGACTTCCTCCCGGATTCCGGATCACCCTGCGGCGGCCCAGCAGCCTCCACCGCCGTGGAAACTCGACAGGGTGGAGTTCACCCCCTCATTGCCGCACCTTGAGGACATCTCCATAGACGACCCCCGCTACGACCGATACGTGCTCCTCCGCCGCCGTATCCTGTACCGCCACTTTTAGGCGCCTCTACTCCCCCTCGTAAGCAAGGGAGGTAAGTAGAAGAACAACCCCTTTCCGTTTCCCCTCCCCTTTCGCGCGCGTCGACCCTCGAATCGGGATATCGCCGGATACGGGCCGAGATTAGACGCGGACGTACGTGCCGCGTGGATCAAAGATCGTTCGTTCACACACAGTCACTGACAAGGGGTGAGGAGGTCGGTTCAACCCCCTCTCTCATTTTTCCGTCGGAAAACACCCCCTCTGGGACGTGACATTGAAATTTGGCGCAGTCGGTAGGACAAGAAGCGATCCCCGTTAACCCCGGTTAGAACCCCTCGATTCAAATTTGACGCACCCCCCTTCCCTTCTTTTCCTCGATTTTTCTACGCCCTGTACAATTTTTTTTCTTAACGGAATTCTCAATATCTCGACGTTTCCCAGTATCTTCTCGCCTAAAGCGACTCCCTGCTACTCCTAGCACTCTCGAAATCCCCAAAAATTTTTCTACGCCCTGTACAACCCCTTCGACAACCCCCGAAATTTTACACTTACACCGAGCAACTCAACCCTCCCTCCTTTTCTATCGGTAATCAGAAATCGATCACCTCGCACTGCACTGCACCCTCCCCCAGCATTCACGAATTCTCCCCTGCCAACCCCCAATTCTAATTCGTAATTTATTTAAATCGTCGAAATCGCCAAAATTTTTTTTACTCCCCCTTCTTCGCGAGCACATCTCGTGTGGTTTCTCACACATTACCCCGTCCATTTACCCCTCGCACCCCGCGAAATATTTACCCCTTCCGTGTGGTTTTGCCGCACGCTACCCCGTCCATTACCCCTCGTACCCCGTGAACATTTTTATCGTATTAATTACTCCCCCCTTCGTGTGGTTTTGCCGCACGCTACCCCGTCCATTCCGCCGCGAACCCCTCGTGCCCTTCTCGCGAAAATTTTTTCGGCCCCCTTCAAACGCCTACACCCCCCCCCCGCGCGTCATAATTCTCTCTAAATCAGCCCAATTCCAAAAGCCGCGATGGATAATACTAATTCGATACAAGAAACAAATACGACCCCACCCCCGACCCAAGAAGCCCTCCTGGCATACCACCAGGAATTAATTCAACGAGAAGCCGCCCTTCTCGATCAATCCACAACCCTCGAAACGGCAAAACTCGCGCACGAATCAGAAGCCCGCGCACAACGAGACGAAATCAGAGCAATGCGTCGCGAACTCCGTGAATTAAGATTAACCAGCCTCGACTCAAGCAGCACCCCTTTCTCCCCTCGTTCAAATTCAACCCCCTACGGCGGAACCCCGCACCCCGACCCCGCGAACTTCATTCTTAAACAAGCGGTAGAATTCGTACCCACATTCGACGGTAGTAATTTAACCGTGCTACAATTCGTCCGAGCATGTAAACGCGCACGCGAAGCAGTTCCCCCACACGTCGAACGCACCCTAACGAAACTAATTTGCAATAAACTCCGCGGCCGCGCCTACGCCGCGATCGAGGACGAAGATTTCTCGACGATCTCAGGATTATGTAATCGTCTCAAAAATATATTAGGCCCCCACCGATTCGTCGAGCAATACCGTGGAGATTTAGCCAGTATTGTTCAAGGCTCCAACGAGCACGTCATAGACTTTATAACGCGCGTAAAGGATCTCCGGACTGCCATCCTAGAATGCGATCGAATCGACCCCGACGTCGAAGAAGTAGACGAGCTCGCGAAAGAATCATTTATTCGCGGATTAATCCCCCCCCTCCGAGCAGAAGTCCGCCCCTTCAAAAACGAAAAGCTACGTACGGTATTCAACGAAGCAATGTCCGCCTACCGTCAGTACGAAATCGATAAAGCGCGTTACGGGAACACACTCCGCGACGAATATAGGAATACGAAATTTAGCGAAACCACAAACCGCACCCCAGAACGCCGGTATTACAACAATCCCCCACGACCCCCACCCCCGCGCCAAGAACCACGGCAACCCACCCACGACTCTTATCCCAGAAACGCGTCCCCACCCCATCGACCACCCCGTCATTACGAACCCCCATGGCGTGACGAGCGCCCCGCGCCTAACCCCCACCGCGAGAACCGCGAACCCTTCCCAACGGAAGCCCCAAAACATTGCCGGTACTGCCAACGTGCAGGCCACGATATCCACGAATGCCGCCGTCGCGAATATAACAGTAACCTGAAACAGGGAAACGACACAGGCCTCCCGAGCAATCCGTCGCCGTCCCGAGAGGCCCCACCCGCGTAAAAACCGACGACAAACCCCTTCAAAAATCGATTCACTACGTCTCCGCGCTAAATCAAAAATACGATTTCGATTCGGATTCCTCTTCGCTAAATCTACAGGCTCGCACGAACCGCTCGTGCGAGACGATCAATAATGATCACTCCGCGCTAATTCTAAATTCCGAACGAGATTCGGTCAATTCTCCTCTAAATCCTCAGGCTCGCACGAACCGCCCGTGCGAGACGATCAAGAATGATCACTTCGCGAAAATTAAAAATCCCGAACGAGGTTCGGTCAATTCTTCAGTAATCTCTCATGCTCGCACGAACCGCTCGTGCGAGACGATCAATAATGATCACTCCGCGCTAATTCTAAATTCCGAACGAGATTCGGTCAATTCTCCTCTAAATCCTCAGGCTCGCACGAACCGCTCGTGCGAGACGATCGGAAATGATCACGTCGCGAAAATTCTAAAATCCGAACGAGATTCGGTCAATTCTCTCCTAAATCCTCAGGCTCACACGGACCGCCCGTGTGAGACGATCGAAAACGATCACTCCGCGTCAATTAAAAATCCCGAACAAGATTCGGTCGATTCTTCGCTAACCCCTCAGGCTCACACAAACCGCTCGTGTGAGACGATCGAAAACGATCACTTCGCGCTTATTAAAAATCCCGAACAAGATTCGGTCGACAATTCACAAATCTCTCAGGCTCACACGGACCGCCCGTGTGAGACGATCGAAAACGATCACTTCGCGTCAATTAAAAATCCCGAACAAGATTCGGCCAATTCTTCGCTAACCCCTCAGGCTCACACGAACCGCTCGTGTGAGACGATCGATAACGATCACTTCGCGTTCTCCCTAAATCGCGAACAAGATTCGGTCAAATCTTCGCTAACCTCTCAGGCTCACACGGACCGCCCGTGTGAGACGATCGAAAACGATCACTCCGCGTCAATTAAAAATCCCGAACAAGATTCGGTCGATTCTTCGCTAACCCCTCAGGCTCACACGAACCGCTCGTGTGAGACGATCGACAACGATCACCTCGCGTTTTCTCTAAAACCCGAACTAGATTCGGCCAATTCTTCGCTAATCTCTCAGGCTCACACGAACCGCTCGTGTGAGACGATCGAAAACGATCACTTCGCGTCAATTAAAAATCCCGAACGAGATTCGGTCAATTCTTCGCTAATCCCTCAGGCTCGCACGAACCGCTCGTGCGAGACGATCGATAACGATCACTTCGCGTTCTCTCTAAAACCCGAACTAGATTCGGCCAATTCTTCGCTAATCTCTCAGGCTCACACGGACCGCCCGTGTGAGACGATCGAAAACGATCACTTCGCGTCAATTAAAAATCCCGAACAAGATTCGGTCAATTCTTCGCTAATCTCTCAGGCTCACACGAACCGCTCGTGTGAGACGATCGAAAACGATCACTTCGCGTCAATTAAAAACCCCGAACAAGATTCGGTCAATAATTCATGTATCTCTCAAGCTCACACGAACCGCCCGTGTGAGACGATCGAAAACGATCATTTCGCGTTAGTACCAAAACCCGAACAACATTCGGAGTCCACTCTTCAAGTTCGTACGAATTGCTCGTGCGAAGCGACCGACAACGATCGCGCCGCAGTAAAGCACAGAGCTCGTATAAAAGAATCATACGAGTCAACTCCAATGCGACACCTCAACCTGGACGAGGTCGCGCATACCAAAGCGTCTTCAAGAGGAAACAATGAAGACGCCATATTCCGCAAACCAGTGGTCCTCCCAATGTCAACGGGACCACCTCGCAACACGCAGGACGTCGCTCAACAAAGGGTGATACACCCCGGTACAGACCCTCCTCTCGACACACCAGACGTCGGAGAACGAAGAGTCACACACCCCGGAAAAGACCCACCCCTCCGTTGGAAAACTCGATTCTCGACATCGGACTCATCGACACATACAACACCCCAGGCAAGAAGAGTAAGCAGCACGACGCCCCCGTCCCTGGAAACAACCCCCATACCCCAACCCCAGAGCCAGCATAACTCACCCATCACAACCCCTCAACACCCCCGCCGATGGACATCCCCACAGCTCGAACTCACCCCCGACCAGACGATCCTACCGTCAACCGTCGACCCTAACAACAACACCCCACCAACCCCCCCATCGCCACCCCTAAACATAACAATTTCACCCCGCACGGAAGAAGATGACGAAAGCTCCGATGAACACATACTTTCGAACAATAACCCACAAGCAACAGCACGGAGACAAACCGTTACGCACGTCAGGGACAGATTGATAATACGCAACGAAAAACAATTGGAATAAATGGCTCAACCTAGCAATGCTGAGCTACAACACCAGCGTACACGAAGGCACGAATTTCACCACCCATGAACTGGTTTTCGGTCACTTGGCAAACGTACCAACGTCGGATTCAAGCATATCCACTATGGCAAACGAATCCTACGACAGCTATCTCCGCGAACTTCAAAAGAAAATCGTCGAAACACAAACACGAGCCCGCGAAAACCTAACAAAAGCAAAAGAAAATTCGAAACGATACTACGATAGGCACATCAACCCCCAAACCTTCGCAGTAGGGGAACAAGTCTACCTCCTCAAGGAACCCAGAAAGGGCAAATTCGACACCCAATACACGGGCCCCCACGAAATAATCGAAATACTCCCGACAAACAACGTCAGAATCAAAATCGGCACCAGCTACAAAATCGTACATGCCAACAAATTAAAAAAGGCACACACCCCCAGAATCCAGCGGAGACCGGAGCAGGAAGCTCCATTGACATAAAAAGAAACAGTGACAGCAACAGCAACAGCAGCAGCAACAGCAGCAGTGACAGCAGCAAGAGCAGCAGCCCCCCCCCCCTCTCAACGCCAAACCCCCGGAAGAAGCAGCAGCAACCCCCCCCCTTCTTCTTCAACGCCAGTTCCACGAGCAGCAGCACCCCCCCCCCCCCTCTGCAGCATCAACCCAAAACCCCGAGCAGCAGCCTTCCAAAACCCCCTGGGCAACCCCCAACGCATCAAGGTTCTGTGACACCCCAGGCTCCGAGAAATTTCGAGGGCGAAATTTCTTCCCCGGGCGACGGAGGTGTGACGTTGTCCGAACGACAACGTTGGAATTAGTTGTAAGTTAGTCATAAGTTATTATAAAATCATAATTAATTAACATTAGAGTAGATTAGTTCTTCGCGTTCCCCCACTCCAAACATTCCATAAGCGATGTTTTGAAACGCGCTGTACCTGAAACAACGTATAGTGACATATCACATTCATATAAATCATATATAATTTAAACGGAACACATAATACTAACCCTTATCGAGTCGACAAATAATCGATGCCTACGCCTATGGAATCGTTAGAATAGATAATACTTACGCCTATGAAACCGCTGAAACAAAGAAGATATATAAATTCATTTGAATGTTTATTAGTACAATTATAAAATCGAAATAGAATTATTGATACTTACGCCAATGAGATCTCCGGAAGAATACTTGCGCCTATGGGAACCTGAAACAAAGAATAATTGCATTAATTCAATAGAATAATTAAAACTAAGGATATTCATTGTTATAAACAATACTCACCTCTATGAATAATCATTAGAGTTAATAATACTTACCTTTATAAATTATACTTACCTACGAAAAGGCACTAGAACACATACAAATAGTAATTACAGACGATTAATAAATAATAATTATAATTACAATTACAAACAGTTACAATTAGAATAAATAATAATTACAACTCAAATAAATACTATTTACAATTCAAGCAAATAGTATTTACAATTGAAATAAATAATATTTACAAGTAAAGTAAATATTATTCGCAATAAATAATATTTACAAGTTATATAAATATTCCAAATGCATAATAATTACAATTCAGGTAAATATTATCTACAGTCACAAATAATATTTACAATGTAAATAAACAATATTTACAAAAACAAACAATATTTACAATATAATGTTTACTAATAGAACAAATAATATTTACAATGTAAATAAATAATATTTACAAAAACAAACAATATTTACAAAATAATGTTTACTAATAGAACAAATAATATTTACAATTACAATTTATATAAGAATTATCAGAACAGTCAGAATTAAATGATCTCATAGAAATAATTCATAATTACGCCAATGGTTTCAATTAGAGAATAATTACGCTTCAGATCTCACGAAATAAGTAATTATTATACGAATTATCATATGTATCAGCAACAGAAATCGCAACTATGCATCACGAATATTGCAAGATGCGATTAATTAATTATAAGTTAATTATAAGCACTCATCCATTGTAACACGAACACATTAGTTATAAGAATGCGAATATTTTCCGATTCCTATACAATCGAAAACGAAGAAACTGCATATTTAAAAACAATTATTTAATATTGTGAATAATGGAAATTAATTATAACCCGTTAAGCATAATTAATTTCCACGGTAAAAGCCAGTCGAGTTAGAAATTATAACTATTAAACCGTACAAACGTTTAATAGTTACGCCTATGACATTCCAATCGAGACAAACAAGTTACATAACCGAGTGGCGTACGTGACTAATGGCACGTGGCGATTACATAAGCCAGTGGCCTACGTGACAAATCCGCCTAGCAACAGGCAGTTTTCGATGCTATAAATAGAAGCCGCCGTGCTTGTCTCCCTCTCTTGAGTCTTGGCTTTCGCGACGCACACACATCGTTCAGTTACTCTTCAGATCGCGTCGTGTTCACATCGTAGAAGTGCAGTTCCGCGAGTGATTCTATTTCCATTTCGTTTTCGATTACGATTTCTGATTCCTTTCTTATTCGTTTCCTATTATTATTTCCTTATCCATTACATTAATTTCCTCTTTTATTTTACTGATTATATCGATTTATCCTTATTTTGTTTACTATTTCTTTTCGTATTATCCGAATTACTGTTGTTTATTTCATCATTATAATTAATGTTATATTATACCGACATCGTTCAGTTCCTATTATATTATATTCCTTTTCGTTATTAAAATTGTGAAGTGAGTGAGAGAGTTTAATATTACATATATATATATTATAATATTCCTTCGACATTTCATTGCCTTTTCTTTTCTTCCTCTTCGATATTATTTCGGAAATACAGTGCGGTTTTACCTCGGTGCTGACGCACCCTGAAGTGTTATTTTTGGTGCAACCCTTCGTTTACCATCCCTTCGCGGACGAATAAGTAATTTAATTGAAAGTGCTTGCTATCGCCCTTTCCGGCCCTCGTTCTAAGGGCGAGGACGGTAACCTTAGTGTTCCGATCCGCGCCGACGAGTGACGAAAGTGCGAGCCCCAAGCATCGGCGTATCGCCAGAATTAGTGGAGTGCACTCGGTACAGTTTTCCCGACCCTCGTTCTAAGGGCGAGGACGATTACCTCGTGTGTCGATCCGCGCCGACGAGTGACGGAATACTCGCCCCAGTGACACATTTTCTCGCGATATTTCGTACTTCCTCCTAGTGTTTCCCTTATCAAATTCCTCGATTCACCCCTTTTCCGAAACAACCCCTATCTCTCTCTCTCTCTCTCTTTCTCTCCCGCACTCCATGCGACGCACCCGCCGAGCCGGGAAGAAATTCCAGCGTGCAAAGCGAGCACGCCTCGCGCACCAGCACCCCTACGATCCATCCGGGCGCGTTCCGCCCCCGGTTCAGGTGGCCACCCTCGCGAGCCACCCCCGCGAAGTTTCCGCGTTGACCGCTCCGCGCTGCCGCGTCGTGTCGGTCCAGCGACTTCCTCCCGGATTCCGGATCACCCTGCGGCCGGCCCAGCAGCCTCCACCGCCGTGGAAACTCGACAGGGTGGAGTTCACCCCCTCATTGCCGCACCTTGAGGACATCTCCATAGACGACCCCCGCTACGACCGATACGTGCTCCTCCGCCGCCGTATCCTGTACCGCCACTTTTAGGCGCCTCTACTCCCCCTCGTAAGCAAGGGAGGTAAGTAGAAGAACAACCCCTTTCCGTTTCCCCTCCCCTTTCGCGCGCGTCGACCCTCGAATCGGGATATCGCCGGATACGGGCCGAGATTAGACGCGGACGTACGTGCCGCGTGGATCAAAGATCGTTCGTTCACACACAGTCACTGACAAGGGGTGAGGAGGTCGGTTCAACCCCCTCTCTCATTTTCCCGTCGGAAAACACCCCCTCTGGGACGTGACATTCGTACGCTGAAACGCTTAATTTGCATGAAAACAAAAGAAAATGATCGAAAATCACCGAATTGTGGCAGAAAAGACGATTTCGACTAGTTTATCGCAGAATCAGCGATTCTCTACGCGAAACGCTTAATTTGCATGAAAACGAACGAAAATGATCGAAAATCACAGAATTGTGGCAGAAAACACGATTTCGACTAGTTTATCGCAGAATCACCGATTCTCTACGCGAATCCGCCGTTTCTGACCAGAATCGCGTATTCGTACGCTGAAACGCTTAATTTGCATGAAAACAAAAGAAAATGATCGAAAATCACCGAATTGTGGCAGAAAAGACGATTTCGACTAGTTTATCGCAGAATCAGCGATTCTCTACTCGAAACGCTTAATTTGCATGAAAACGAAAGAAAATGATCGAAAATCACCGAATTGTAACAGAAAACACGATTTCGACTAGTTTATCGCAGAATCAGCGATTCTCTACTCGAAACGCTTAATTTGCACGAAAACGAACGAAAATGATCGAAAATCACCGAATTGTAACAGAAAACACGATTTCGACCAGTTTATCGCAGAATCAGCGATTTTCTACGCGAAACGCTTAATTTGCACGAAAACGAACGAAAATGATCGAAAATCATCGAATTGTAACAGAAAACACGATTTCGACCAGTTTATCGCAGAATCAGCGATTCTCTACGCGAAACGCTTAATTTGCATGAAGACGAACGAAAATGATCGAAAATCACCGAATTGTAGCAGAAAACACGATTTCGACTAGTTTATCGCAGATTCAGCGATTCTCTAAGCGAAACGCTTAATTTGCATGAAAACGAACTAAAATGATCGAAAATCACCGAATTGTAGCAGAAACCACGATTTCGACCAGTTTATCGCAGAATCAGCGATTCTCTACGCGAAGCGCTTAATTTGCATGAAAACGAACGAAAATGATCGAAAATCACCGAATTGTAACAGAAAACACGATTTCGACCAGTTTATCGTAGAATCAGCGATTCTCTACGTGAAACCACCGTTTCAGACCAGATTCGCGTATTCGCACGCTGAAACGTTTAATTTGCATGAAAACGAACGAAAATGATCGAAAATCACCGAATTGTAGCAGAAAACACGATTTCGACTAGTTTATCGCAGAATCAGCGATTCTCTCCGCGAAACGCTTAATTTGCATGAAAACGAACGAAAATGATCGAAAATCACCGAATTGTAACAGAAAACACGATTTCGACCAGTTTATCGCAGATTCAGCGATTCTCTACGCGAAACGTTTAATTTGCATTAGAACGAACGAAATTATCGAAAATTACCGAATTGTAGCAGAAAACACGATTTCGACTTGTTTATCGCAGAATCAGCGATTTTCTACGCGAAACGCTTAATTTGCACGAAAACGAACGAAAATGATCGAAAATCACCGAATTGTAACAGAAAACACGATTTCGACCAGTTTATCGCAGATTCAGCGATTCTCTACGCGAAACGCTTAATTTGCATGAAAACGAACTAAAATGATCGAAAATCACCGAATTGTAGCAGAAACCACGATTTCGACCAGTTTATCGCAGAATCAGCGATTCTCTACGCGAAGCGCTTAATTTGCATGAAAACGAACGAAAATGATCGAAATCACAGAATTGTGGCAGAAAACACGATTTCGACTAGTTTATCGCAGAATCACCGATTCTCTACGCGAATCCGCCGTTTCTGACCAGAATCGCGTATTCGTACGCTGAAACGCTTAATTTGCATGAAAACAAAAGAAAATGATCGAAAATCGCCGAATTGTGGCAGAAAGACGATTTCGACCAGTTTATCGCAGAATCACCGATTCTCTACTCGAAACGCTTAATTTGCATGAAACAAAAGAAAATGATCGAAAATCGCCGAATTGTGGCAGAAAAGACGATTTCGACCAGTTTATCGCAGATTCAGCGATTCTCTACGCGAAAGCGTTTAATTTGCATGAGAACGAACGAAAATTATCGAAAATCACCGAATTGTAGCAGAAAACACGATTTCGACTAGTTTATCGCAGATTCAGCGATTCTCTACGCGAAACGCTTAATTTGCATGAGAACGAACGAAAATTATCGAAAATCACAGAATTGTGGCAGAAAACACGATTTCGACTAGTTTATCGCAGAATCACCGATTCTCTACGCGAATCCGCCGTTTCTGACCAGAATCGCGTATTCGTACGCTGAAACGCTTAATTTGCATGAAACAAAAGAAAATGATCGAAATCACCGAATTGTGGCAGAAAAGACGATTTCGACTAGTTTATCGCAGAATCAGCGATTCTCTACGCGAAACGCTTAATTTGCATGAAAACGAACGAAAATGATCGAAAATCACAGAATTGTGGCAGAAAAACACGATTTCGACTAGTTATCGCAGAATCACCGACTCTCTACGCGAATCCGCCGTTTCTGACCAGAATCGCGTATTCGTACGCTGAAACGCTTAATTTGCATGAAAACAAAAGAAAATGATCGAAAATCACCGAATTGTGGCAGAAAAGACGATTTCGACTAGTTTATCGCAGAATCAGCGATTCTCTACTCGAAACGCTTAATTTGCATGAAAACGAAAGAAAATGATCGAAAATCACCGAATTGTAACAGAAAACACGATTTCGACTAGTTTATCGCAGAATCAGCGATTCTCTACTCGAAACGCTTAATTTGCACGAAAACGAACGAAAATGATCGAAAATCACCGAATTGTAACAGAAAACACGATTTCGACCAGTTTATCGCAGAATCAGCGATTTTCTACGCGAAACGCTTAATTTGCACGAAAACGAACGAAAATGATCGAAAATCATCGAATTGTAACAGAAAACACGATTTCGACCAGTTTATCGCAGAATCAGCGATTCTCTACGCGAAACGCTTAATTTGCATGAAGACGAACGAAAATGATCGAAAATCACCGAATTGTAGCAGAAAACACGATTTCGACTAGTTTATCGCAGATTCAGCGATTCTCTAAGCGAAACGCTTAATTTGCATGAAAACGAACTAAAATGATCGAAAATCACCGAATTGTAGCAGAAACCACGATTTCGACCAGTTTATCGCAGAATCAGCGATTCTCTACGCGAAGCGCTTAATTTGCATGAAAACGAACGAAAATGATCGAAAATCACCGAATTGTAACAGAAAACACGATTTCGACCAGTTTATCGTAGAATCAGCGATTCTCTACGTGAAACCACCGTTTCAGACCAGATTCGCGTATTCGCACGCTGAAACGTTTAATTTGCATGAAAACGAACGAAAATGATCGAAAATCACCGAATTGTAGCAGAAAACACGATTTCGACTAGTTTATCGCAGAATCAGCGATTCTCTCCGCGAAACGCTTAATTTGCATGAAAACGAACGAAAATGATCGAAAATCACCGAATTGTAACAGAAAACACGATTTCGACCAGTTTATCGCAGATTCAGCGATTCTCTACGCGAAACGTTTAATTTGCATTAGAACGAACGAAAATTATCGAAAATTACCGAATTGTAGCAGAAAACACGATTTCGACTAGTTTATCGCAGAATCAGCGATTTTCTACGCGAAACGCTTAATTTGCACGAAAACGAACGAAAATGATCGAAAATCACCGAATTGTAACAGAAAACACGATTTCGACCAGTTTATCGCAGATTCAGCGATTCTCTACGCGAAACGCTTAATTTGCATGAAAACGAACTAAAATGATCGAAAATCACCGAATTGTAGCAGAAACCACGATTTCGACCAGTTTATCGCAGAATCAGCGATTCTCTACGCGAAGCGCTTAATTTGCATGAAAACGAACGAAAATGATCGAAATCACAGAATTGTGGCAGAAAACACGATTTCGACTAGTTTATCGCAGAATCACCGATTCTCTACGCGAATCCGCCGTTTCTGACCAGAATCGCGTATTCGTACGCTGAAACGCTTAATTTGCATGAAAACAAAAGAAAATGATCGAAAATCGCCGAATTGTGGCAGAAAAGACGATTTCGACCAGTTTATCGCAGAATCACCGATTCTCTACTCGAAACGCTTAATTTGCATGAAAACAAAAGAAAATGATCGAAAATCGCCGAATTGTAGCAGAAAAGACGATTTCGACCAGTTTATCGCAGATTCAGCGATTCTCTACGCGAAACGTTTAATTTGCATGAGAACGAACGAAAATTATCGAAAATCACCGAATTGTAGCAGAAAACACGATTTCGACTAGTTTATCGCAGAATCAGCGATTCTCTCCGCGAAACGCTTAATTTGCATGAAAACGAACGAAAATGATCGAAAATCACCGAATTGTAACAGAAAACACGATTTCGACCAGTTTATCGCAGATTCAGCGATTCTCTACGCGAAACGTTTAATTTGCATGAGAACGAACGAAAATTATCGAAAATTACCGAATTGTAGCAGAAAACACGATTTCGACTAGTTTATCGCAGATTCAGCGATTCTCTACGCGAAACGCTTAATTTGCATGAGAACGAACGAAAATTATCGAAAATTACCGAATTGTGGCAGAAAACACGATTTCGACTAGTTTATCGCAGAATCACCGATTCTCTACGCGAATCCGCCGTTTCTGACCAGAATCGCGTATTCGTACGCTGAAACGCTTAATTTGCATGAAAACAAAAGAAAATGATCGAAAATCGCCGAATTGTGGCAGAAAAGACGATTTCGACCAGTTTATCGCAGAATCAGCGATTTTCTACGCGAAACGCTTAATTTGCACGAAAACGAACGAAAATGATCGAAAATCACCGAATTGTAACAGAAAACACGATTTCGACCAGTTTATCGCAGAATCAGCGATTCTCTACGCGAAACGCTTAATTTGCATGAAGACGAACGAAAATGATCGAAAATCACCGAATTGTAGCAGAAAACACGATTTCGACTAGTTTATCGCAGATTCAGCGATTCTCTACGCGAAACGCTTAATTTGCATGAAAACGAAAGAAAATGATCGAAAATCACCGAATTGTCATAGAAAACACGTTTTCGACCAGTTTATCGCAGAATCACCGATTCTCTACGCGAATCCGCCGTTTCTGACCAGAATCGCGTATTCGTACGCTGAAACGCTTAATTTGCATGAAAACAAAAGAAAATGATCGAAAATCACCGAATTGTGGCAGAAAAGACGATTTCGACTAGTTTATCGCAGAATCAGCGATTCTCTACGCGAAACGCTTAATTTGCATGAAAACGAACGAAAATGATCGAAAATCACAGAATTGTGGCAGAAAACACGATTTCGACTAGTTTATCGCAGAATCACCGATTCTCTACGCGAATCCGCCGTTTCTGACCAGAATCGCGTATTCGTACGCTGAAACGCTTAATTTGCATGAAAACAAAAGAAAATGATCGAAAATCGCCGAATTGTGGCAGAAAATACGATTTCGACCAGTTTATCGCAGAATCACCGATTCTCTACTCGAAACGCTTAATTTGCATGAAAACGAAAGAAAATGATCGAAAATCACCGAATTGTAACAGAAAACACGATTTCGACTAGTTTATCGCAGAATCAGCGATTCTCTACTCGAAACGCTTAATTTGCACGAAAACGAACGAAAATGATCGAAAATCACCGAATTGTAACAGAAAACACGATTTCGACCAGTTTATCGTAGAATCAGCGATTCTCTACGTGAAACCACCGTTTCAGACCAGATTCGCGTATTCGCACGCTGAAACGTTTAATTTGCATGAAAACGAACGAAAATGATCGAAAATCACCGAATTGTAGCAGAAAACACGATTTCGACCAGTTTATCGCAGAATCAGCGATTCTCTACGCGAAACGCTTAATTTGCATGAAGACGAACGAAAATGATCGAAAATCACCGAATTGTAGCAGAAAACACGATTTCGACTAGTTTATCGCAGATTCAGCGATTCTCTAAGCGAAACGCTTAATTTGCATGAAAACGAACTAAAATGATCGAAAATCACCGAATTGTAGCAGAAAACACGATTTCGACCAGTTTATCGCAGAATCAGCGATTCTCTACGCGAAGCGCTTAATTTGCATGAAAACGAACGAAAATGATCGAAAATCACCGAATTGTAACAGAAAACACGATTTCGACCAGTTTATCGTAGAATCAGCGATTCTCTACGTGAAACCACCGTTTCAGACCAGATTCGCGTATTCGCACGCTGAAACGTTTAATTTGCATGAAAACGAACGAAAATGATCGAAAATCACCGAATTGTAGCAGAAAACACGATTTCGACTAGTTTATCGCAGAATCAGCGATTCTCTAAGCGAAACGCTTAATTTGCATGAAAACGAACTAAAATGATCGAAAATCACCGAATTGTAGCAGAAACCACGATTTCGACCAGTTTATCGCAGAATCAGCGATTCTCTACGCGAAGCGCTTAATTTGCATGAAAACGAACGAAAATGATCGAAAATCACCGAATTGTAACAGAAAACACGATTTCGACCAGTTTATCGTAGAATCAGCGATTCTCTACGTGAAACCACCGTTTCAGACCAGATTCGCGTATTCGCACGCTGAAACGTTTAATTTGCATGAAAACGAACGAAAATGATCGAAAATCACCGAATTGTAGCAGAAAACACGATTTCGACTAGTTTATCGCAGAATCAGCGATTCTCTCCGCGAAACGCTTAATTTGCATGAAAACGAACGAAAATGATCGAAAATCACCGAATTGTAACAGAAAACACGATTTCGACCAGTTTATCGCAGATTCAGCGATTCTCTACGCGAAACGTTTAATTTGCATTAGAACGAACGAAAATTATCGAAAATTACCGAATTGTAGCAGAAAACACGATTTCGACTAGTTTATCGCAGAATCAGCGATTTTCTACGCGAAACGCTTAATTTGCACGAAAACGAACGAAAATGATCGAAAATCACCGAATTGTAACAGAAAACACGATTTCGACCAGTTTATCGCAGATTCAGCGATTCTCTACGCGAAACGCTTAATTTGCATGAAAACGAACTAAAATGATCGAAAATCACCGAATTGTAGCAGAAACCACGATTTCGACCAGTTTATCGCAGAATCAGCGATTCTCTACGCGAAGCGCTTAATTTGCATGAAAACGAACGAAAATGATCGAAATCACAGAATTGTGGCAGAAAACACGATTTCGACTAGTTTATCGCAGAATCACCGATTCTCTACGCGAATCCGCCGTTTCTGACCAGAATCGCGTATTCGTACGCTGAAACGCTTAATTTGCATGAAAACAAAAGAAAATGATCGAAAATCGCCGAATTGTGGCAGAAAAGACGATTTCGACCAGTTTATCGCAGAATCACCGATTCTCTACTCGAAACGCTTAATTTGCATGAAAACAAAAGAAAATGATCGAAAATCGCCGAATTGTAGCAGAAAAGACGATTTCGACCAGTTTATCGCAGATTCAGCGATTCTCTACGCGAAACGTTTAATTTGCATGAGAACGAACGAAAATTATCGAAAATCACCGAATTGTAGCAGAAAACACGATTTCGACTAGTTTATCGCAGATTCAGCGATTCTCTACGCGAAACGCTTAATTTGCATGAGAACGAACGAAAATTATCGAAAATTACCGAATTGTAGCAGAAAACACGATTTCGACTAGTTTATCGCAGAATCAGCGATTTTCTACGCGAAACGCTTAATTTGCACGAAAACGAACGAAAATGATCGAAAATCACCGAATTGTAACAGAAAACACGATTTCGACCAGTTTATCGCAGAATCAGCGATTCTCTACGCGAAACGCTTAATTTGCATGAAGACGAACGAAAATGATCGAAAATCACCGAATTGTAGCAGAAAACACGATTTCGACTAGTTTATCGCAGATTCAGCGATTCTCTACGCGAAACGCTTAATTTGCATGAAAACGAAAGAAAATGATCGAAAATCACCGAATTGTCATAGAAAACACGTTTTCGACCAGTTTATCGCAGAATCACCGATTCTCTACGCGAATCCGCCGTTTCTGACCAGAATCGCGTATTCGTACGCTGAAACGCTTAATTTGCATGAAAACAAAAGAAAATGATCGAAAATCACCGAATTGTGGCAGAAAAGACGATTTCGACTAGTTTATCGCAGAATCAGCGATTCTCTACGCGAAACGCTTAATTTGCATGAAAACGAACGAAAATGATCGAAAATCACAGAATTGTGGCAGAAAACACGATTTTGTTACGTCCCGCGGTTCGCGATTAGCTTTTTAAAAAGGGATCGCGAGGGAAACCGCGGAGGAAGACGTTAAAGGCCTGACTTTGGTCCACGCGGCACGTACGTCCGTCGTATTACCGGGTTTCGCGATGTTATTACCGTAGGCACTTACCTTGGCTGTCTTGACGCCCTGTTGACGGTAGGAGGATTTATGGCCCTGTTTACGTCGGCTGTCCTCGTCCTCGCGTACAGCTCGCGTCTCGGGTCTCCCTCAGGTATGCGGTCGACCTGATGAATCACGGGCTGGAGCGTAATCGGCACCAGCGCGTATCGTGGCCTCAAAGGGTTAGCGTTGTAGATTTCTCTCAAGGGAGGCCTGGCTTCCCGTCGTGGATGCTGCTGCTGCTGGGCTGGCGCTGGAGCTGGACCGCTTACGATGCGGATGTTCGCGACGCACGCGGTTTGGCGTATTATTCGCGGCGCGGATCTGATGCCAATATACGGACTGAATCTATAGGTTTTCACGTCTGAAGAATATTCGCGAGCAAGGCGGCGGAGCTGGTATTTACGACCTGCACGACGCGGCATGAAGTGTACTGATTTATCAAGCACGGATAATTGAAATAGAAGTATGCAAGCTGGTGATCTTCCGTTTCACGTGTCGAGACTACCTGGTGGGCTCAGACACACGTGTAAAGGGAAGACTGGATTTTATCGCGCGTATATCCGTCGAAACACCGAGACTGCCTGGTGGGCTCTGGCGTGCAA
Source organism: Halictus rubicundus (assembly GCF_050948215.1). NCBI lineage: Eukaryota > Metazoa > Arthropoda > Insecta > Hymenoptera > Halictidae > Halictus > Halictus rubicundus. The sequence goes on from NW_027489389.1 coordinate 32,662, forward strand.
CGAGGGAAATAGTTATTGTAATTATAATAAGGCGAATCGCGAGTCACTTCACTGCGCGTAGGTTTAGGCGTTGGAATAACGAATGCACATTTAGAACAATAACTAGATTTATTATAATAATACTTGAATAAGAATACAAACGGTTTAAAGTACGCGATATATAATATAAGATATGGAAACGCAAGAAATAGTAAGGCTTGGAATAGCAACGCGAGATATAGAAGAACTTGGTAAGAGATGTAGGCGCGACTCAGGCGCAAGCGAGATTGAATTCAGCAGGAGCTGTTCGGACCTCCTTCGCTCGGGGCGCGAGTGGAAGGGGCGGATGACGCATCGGCGCGGTGGTGGGGCGCATGGCGCGTGAGTGGGGCTCGCTAGGACGCGATGACGTACTAGCGAGCGCTGTTCGAGCGTCGCGAGACGGATTTACGGACTTAGAATAATTTTACAGAGGATATGTACATATACGAAGCTAGAGACGAAATAAACAATATTAAAAATATGACGCTATGAAAATATGATTACAGGCTATGAATATAATATGGTATGAGTATAAATATTATGTTATTGTATATATATAAAATCTTAACATTAGCTTAACCTAAGGTGCGTCATGGATGACGTCACCGGCAACACGTCGTCAGCCGACGTGACACCTCCCCCCCTGGGAAAAATAATTTTTCACTTCGGGAAAAATTATTTCTCATCCTCGGAGTCGTAGGTGAGAGTTCGTCTAATTGGCTTTGTGGGTGGGTTAGCGGGTGGGTTGAATCTAAAACTAGTTAGATTTACACTGTTTCTGTCTGCTACGGGGCTATCCACAACGACTGTGTGAAGTTCGTCGCGGACAATGTTCGTTGGTAGCGCACTGGGGATACACTCGCGGATTATTGCCTTTGAGGGGGATTGTACACTTTTCACTTCACTGTCTGTCTTCTTTAGGTAGAGGCAGAAGTGGGCCAGCGCACTCCATGAAGCTGCCAAGAGCTGAATACTCCAACCGTAGGCTGCATGCAGGGCGATCCCGTTCAATATGATGTTGATGCAGGTCTTGACGAACCGAATCGCAACGTAAATGCCGATCAATCCGGCTATTACGGATCCAAACTCCGTAAAACGTGTCCAGATTTTCTGGCCTGTTGATTCGGCTATCTTCTCTAAAGTTTCTTTATCTAGGAGATTATACAATGAGGCCGATCCTTCGGCGTAACTTCTCCCAGATGCTCCTTGGGCTAACGAGTCAATTACGGCCGTCTTTTCGATCGGGAACATTATGTGTTCATTGAGTTTAGTAATGTCCTCTGCGGAGTATATACCTCCGTTGGCGATGTTTTTAGGATCGACATATCTCCAGGACGATCTGGTGAGCGGCTGAATCGGCGGGAACGGCATACTCTCGACTGGATTAGGTAATAGTTTATACCATGTGCCATGGAGTCGGTATGCTGCTGGAATCAGCTCGTTACACTTCCTTCTGGTTCCCACAGTGGTAAGTATATGGTTGCGGGCGGTCAGGAAGTATGATGAATTGCGATATGTGACGGGGAGCTCCTCGTAGCAGTCCTCCGTCTTCCTGAGGGTGGCTTCTACTGGAATGCACTTGATCAGGTGAATAACTTCACCTGCTTGGACTGCCATGAAGCCGTGTTCCTTGGCGAGGGTCGTTGCGACTTCAGCTGGTTCGGTGTGGATCATGGCGATTGCATTTTTCAGGATTTGTCTCTCCAATTTGCATTTTTGCTGGAGGATGTCACGATACATGGAGACCACTTGGTTTTTGATGTGCCTCTCCAGGTAGACAAATTTCGTATTGACATACGTGAATATGTCGAGATTATTTACCTGGATCGGTTTTATATCTTTAAATTTTCCTGACTTCTCTGTTTCTAGAATCAGCAACTTCGGGTGTTCCGTACGAATGAGCGTGTAGCCGCATATAGATGTACGACCTGCGCTCGTCAATGAGAAGGCGGTTTCGTCTGCTGTTACGGTGTATATTGTTGTTGCTGTTGATCCTGGCATCCGGGTGCGTAAGGCCTTGCCGTCGTACAGCACCTGGTATCTATTGAATTGGCAGCTGTCCCTGGGAAGGCTGGTCCAGAAGGTATACCCGTCCTCTGAATCCATGCAGGATTCGCGCTGGAGGCTGCATCGTTGTCCCGAGGGCAGATAGATTTCGTTTGATGTTAGTTTTATGGAGGCAGAGAAGTCTTTGAGTGTAATCCGTATAATGGCCTGGACTACAACGTTGTTCCAGGTACCGAATGGGTCACTGTATGTAGAGCCGCTGCAAGTACCGTCGTTCTGAATACCGCCGGCCAAGGCGATGCTTCGTGTGGAAGTGTGATTCGATGCGAGTCCGGTGATCTGGGCAAACGGTGGCAGGAAGAGAGTGCCGGTCGAGTGCATTTGGCGGCAAGTCTCCTGGGATGTGTGCATTATATACTGCTGCCTCCCATTTTGTACGATTGAGACATGTGAATACATTCCACAGTGATATATAGTACGATCGACTTCAACTCGGCATTGTATAGCTGGGGTATCCTCGAATTCAGTGAGCTGTAGCAATTGGATCTTGGTCTCCTTGTTTTCGAGCTTGGTGTCGGCAATGTCGCAATTCGGCTTGTCGACCGTTGAGAATGTGGTGATATTTAATGTGGAACCACCGCAGTCGTAGCCGATTATGGCTGATGCAACGTGGAAGATGCTCACGGTGGCTAGAGCGGCTGTAGAGATCTTCATGGCTGGAGTGTCGACTGAGGACTGAGCTGCTTGGAGTTCGCTTGCGAGTATATACTGACTGTTATCAGTAGAACCCTTGGTGGGGGTTATCGGTTTCGCTGTTGCCCTTTGTATTCGGAGGGGCGGCGCATGCTTGAGTTTGTTCACATGAACAATGCGCGTACGATTCTTAAAGCTAATTTTCGCATTGTTGTTTGATAACAACTCGACGACCTGATATGGACCCGTGTACTCGTCATCGAACTTACCCTTTCTCGGTTCCTTAAGCAAATAAACTTTATCTCCGACGGCAAAGGTCTCGGTACGGAGTTTACGGTCATAATATGTCTTAGATCGTTCTTTCGCCGCGTTTAAATTTTCGCGGGCCTTGACGGTAGTTTCAGCTATTTTATTCTGAAGATCGGACAGATAGTGCGAATAGGACTCGTCAGAAGAGTTGCACTTTTCAATGTCTGCGGAAGGCGTTCGTGCGATATTACCGAATACCAACTCGTGAGGGGTAAAAAGTGTGCCCTCGTGTACGCTTGTGTTGTAACTGAATGTGGCATACGGTAGCCACTCGTCCCAATTCCCTTTCTCGATAAATTGTTTAAGATATTCCGTTAATACGTGGTGCGACCTCTCCAGGGAGCCATTGCTTTGAGGTCGGAATGCCGTCGTTTTAAATTGCGTGATCTTGAATTTTCTCGCTACGCTCTTCATAAGAGCACTAAGGAAATTTGTGCCTTGATCGGTCAGTACGGCTTTCGGTGCGCCGAATCTACAAATTAGGTTCAAAATGAACGCGTCGGCAACATCGGTAGCGGTCGTGTTTTTCAAAGGAATTGCAAGGGAATACTTGGTAAGGAGATCTTGTATCGTAAGGATATTGGTATAGCCGTTAGGAGAGGTGGGGAGAGGACCGACAATGTCCATCGAGACTTTGTCGAAGGCTCGTCCGGGTGTATCGGTTAAAATCATCGGCTGTCGTGTTTTGACTCTAACGAGCTTTTTCTTTTGACAGGGTATGCAGGAATTTACAAAATTCTGTACGTCACGTTTTAGTGTTGGCCAAAAATATTTTTCGCGAATACGTCGGTATGTTTTGGTAATGCCTTTGTGCCCGGCGAAGGCTGAAACATGGTTTTCTATGAGAATGTCGTTCCGTCTGTCGGCTGCAGGAATTGTGACCTCGTGGGAGCAACCGAAAATTTGAACGTTCGTGGAGGAGAAAGATTCTAGTAAAAGGTTTTGTAAAGATGGCCACGAGACATCTTCTACGGCGGATTTTGAAATGCTGAATGATTTTAATTGAAGCTCGTTAACGACGTCGAGCAGTGAACGAAGACATTCAACTACGTCTTCATGAGACGCGATGTGAAGAAGAGATTGTTTAACAGGTAGTAATATTAATTTCTTTGAATTGTAGTTCAATACTTTAGCGCGATGTAGTGTGAGATTTTGGAGGATTGGAATTTTATTATTTAGAACGAGATCTACCGTTCCTGTGTCAAGCGGATGGCCGTCGATCGTAATAAACCCAACTAGGTTGTCATTACGCATGATGAGTCTGTCTCGTGTGTGAATAAGTGTGCGTCTCGGTGTGTCCGTCATAGGGTAAGTCGCTGGTTCGACCATGTTTTCGTCGCTGCTGTCGTCTGAGTCCGTCTCGTCGGCCATGTTGTCGGTCCAGGACGGGGGATGATTGGACGAAGCGGGCGAGGAGATATGATCGCGGGATGAAGCGGCTGGCCTATCAGGATACGGAGAGCGCGGAGTGGGAGTGGCCAACGGCACTGGAGATAAGGAACGCGATGGCGGCTGATCTGCTTGCATTGGTTGCGAAGCGGCGCTATCGCGGGAGAGAGGTGGAGCCTGGGCGCTGGTTCGCGGGATGCCGTCATTGGCGGATAGGAACGGCGGAGTGGAGGAGGATGCAGCTGATTGGCGGATGGAGTCGAAAATAAGAGAATCAGAGGAATCTGAGGCGGCTGAAAAGGGTAACACGGAGACCGGATTACGCGATAAAGCGTCAGCGTTCAGGTTTGTTTTTCCCGTTTTATAGGTTACCCTGTAGTCGTATTCTGCGAGTTTTAGACGCCATCGCAGGAGTCGTGACGTAGGGTCCTTCACGGAATTTACCCACACTAACGGTTGATGGTCCGTTATCAGATTGAATTTATGCCCGTAGACATAAGGTCGGAAATATTGTACACAGTAAATTATCGCGAGGCATTCCTTCTCAATAGTGGAATAATTTAATTCGGCTCCGTGTAAGAGACGCGACGCGTATGCGATTGGTTTGTCCTGACCGGGGATTCCTTGGCTCAGGACGCCGCCGATGGCATAACCGGATGCGTCTGTGGTGATATTGAATTCTCGCGCGAAATCGGGATATTGCAAGAGTGGTGAAGTTGTAAGAATTTCGCGGAGAGTGGTGAAAGCTATTTCCTGTTCCGAGTTCCACTCGAACTTCTTGTCCTTCTTCAGTAATGTTGTCAAAGGCTTAGAAATCTTAGAAAATTTATCTATAAACCGGCGGTAATAACCCGCAAGGCCGAGAAATTCGCGAACCGACTTCACGTTTTTAGGACGCGGAAACTCCTGTACCGCTATAATTTTCTTGGGACACGGTTTGACGCCGTCCTCCCCGATGACGTGGCCAAGATACGCCACTTCGCGGTGTAGGAAACCGCATTTAGAGGGTTGTAGTTTTAAGTTTGCTTTCCGCAGCCTTCCAGCCAACTTTTCAAATTTTGACCGGTGCTCGGAAAGACTTCGAGCGTAGATTACGATGTCATCCAGGTATACGAAGAGCTCTGTACCCTGGAGACCTGAGAGAATGTTGTCCATTAAACGTTGGAAGGTTGCGGGAGCATTCCGCAAACCAAATGGCATCCTCTGGTATTGATAATGGCCGTATGGCGTAGAAAAGGCCGTCTTGGCCGCGTCCTCGGGTTCCATACCGATCTGGTGGAACCCACTGGCCAAATCAAACACGCTGAAATATTTGGCACTGCCGAGCTGGTCGAGAATTTCCAGGATACTCGGCAGTGGATACGCGTCGGGAATAGTTTTCTCATTCAGCGCGCGAAAATCGATGACCATGCGCCATTTCTTATTCCCGTGTTCGTCGGGTTTCTTGGGCACGATCCACAGAGGACTATTATAAGGAGAATCGGAAGGCACGACCACGTTACTGGCTAACAACTCCTTCATTTGAGTATTTATCTCCTCTCTGTGGATCGGCGGATAGCGATATTGTTTCACGTGCACGGGCATCGGGTCCGTGGTGATAATTTTATGGCGCACGGTCGTTGTTTGGCCCAGGTAGTCGCCTGGGAGGTGAAAAAGATCATGGTGCGCTTGGATTATTTCGCGCACATGATGTCTCTCTTCCTCGCATAGATGATCCGTGCTTATTATGCCGCTGATCTCATCTATGCGGGAATTGTGAGAGCTGAGATTAAAAATTTTAGAATGAGCATCTTGGCTCGAATTGGAATAAGCGTTTTCGCTCGAAATGGAATTGGAATTTGAAATAGAATTTGAATTGGAAATTGAAAAAATAGAAGTTACGTCGGCTTCCGCGGCATCCATTATCCTTTCCACCTCCTCCAGCTCCATGATCGGCATGGGGAGATCGACGTCAGTTTCAGTCGTGTTGACGACTTTTAAAATGGCTTTACCGTCGGAGATACGCGCGACGCAATGCGGAATTAGCACGCCGGGTGCTAATTCTCTTCGAGGAATATAGCCGCACTCGGGTCCGGTGGCCGTTATCGCCACGTACGCGGACGTGCGAGCTTTTAAGGACACGCGGTCCATTGAAAGAAAGGGGAGACGGTTCCCGCACCAGGTCATCGAGTTATCTGGATAGGATATTACCGCTCCTTCGCGCAAAAATACGGAACCGGCTAGTCCGTCCGTTGGGATAGGAAAGGCATCGGGGACGACTTGGAACTCTATAGATTTCTTGAGGCAGGTCAAGTTCACCGTGCCTAATGAGGATGTCGTCCCTTCGCCGATACCTTCGATCGTTACACGCTTCGTTCGATCGATTAAAATATTAGGTTTTAAATGCGAAAGTTTAATAATATTAGTGCAGGCCCCCGTGTCGACGAGGAGGTCTGCTTCGGATCGGAGTTCGGGAATCTTAAGCTTAATAATTAATATATCATCGCCCGGTCGAATCGTTACTCTTGAGATTCGCGTTCGATTTGTTCGGGCTGCGTCGACAATGCTCGGATCGGGTGGTTTGCAGGGCTTGCCTCCCGTCGATGGTTTGGGGCGGACGGGAGGGACTGCTCGTTTCCCGGCTGCTCGCGTGCGCGATTATTGTATTCGCGTTTACGGCACTCGTGGATATCGTGCCCAGGAGTCTTACAATAATTGCAGACTTTAGGAGGTACGCGCGGTGTAGCCCGATTGTCCTCGCGGCGTTGAGGCGGTGTATAGGTATCCCGGCTGTTATTGTTTACAGCGTCGCGATAGGAATTGTAACGGGGCGGCTCGGTCGGTCTTTCATCGCGCGGCCTGTTTGTATATGCGGTGCCTCTGTTATTGTAGGCCGATAGGTTCCGGGTATCGGCGCGCGGTGACTCGTACCGGCGTGAGTCATTGTTTACGACCGGCCCGCTTGAATAGCCGTTGGGGCGATACGGTGAAGGTGACCGGGGAGCGACGTAAACATCCCGGTTCGATACCGTATTATCGCGTCCCGAGAATCGGACTTGTTTATTTCCGAATCTCAATTTATCCTGCTCGAACTCTTTATAAAACGATATCGCTTCGTCGAAAACGTCGTCGAGCGCGTCGTTTCTCATGTGGCGTATTTCCGTACGCAAATCCGGCGTTAACCCACGAATGAAGCTACGTCGCGTGAGACCGTTAATATTTTCTATGTCCGCGTGGCGATCGCAGTCGATAATCGCGGTTCTGAGGTCCTTAACGCGGCTGATATAATGCAATATATGTTCGTTCGGCTTCATGGAAACGTTCGTCATCTCGCCGCGGTAATGGTCGACGGTATGGTCTGATCCGAACACGGTTTTCAGTCTGTTACAGATTTCATTAACAGAATTTAATGTTTTGTCTTCGACGGCAGAGTACGCGGCGCCGCGAAGCTTACTAATTATTAATTTCGAGAGCGTTCTCTCGGCGGTAGGAGGAATTAAATCGCGGGCTCTATTACATGCGCGCGTGAATTGCAAAACGGGTAGATTGTTGCCGTCGTAGCTCGGTACGGCATCGATTGCGGCTTTAATTAGTACGTTCGCGTTTTCATTGTCATACGCGACGTCTCTGTCTTGAGAATGTGAATGGCGGGAACGATTATTTCCGAATAATCGCGATAAATTCGAATTATCTCTAGAAGGTCCCGGCAAATTTTCTCCTTCGTTTTTGAGAGCAGAGAGCTCGTTTCGAAGGGCTTCGATTTCTCGCTGGGCTGCTTCGCGGTCTTTCTCTGCTTGAATCTGTGCTTCTTCGCGTGCACGTTCGATTTCGCGTTCCGCGGCTTTATATTCGCCTTCAAGGCGGACGCGAGCTTTTTCTGCCGCGGCGGCTTCTCGGCGGAGACGACTTTCTTTGTTTTCTAATTGTATTTGTAACGCGGCAAGTTCGTCTTGCGTAAGGGCGCGAGAGCGCGTGTTGTCGGCCGGGGTAGTCATCGCGAATGTCAGGGTATCCCACCGCTGCCACCAAAAATGTTACGTCCCGCGGTTCGCGATTAGCTTTTTAAAAAGGGATCGCGAGGGAAACCGCGGAGGAAGACGTTAAAGGCCTGACTTTGGTCCACGCGGCACGTACGTCCGTCGTATTACCGGGTTTCGCGATGTTATTACCGTAGGCACTTACCTTGGCTGTCTTGACGCCCTGTTGACGGTAGGAGGATTTATGGCCCTGTTTACGTCGGCTGTCCTCGTCCTCGCGTACAGCTCGCGTCTCGGGTCTCCCTCAGGTATGCGGTCGACCTGATGAATCACGGGCTGGAGCGTAATCGGCACCAGCGCGTATCGTGGCCTCAAAGGGTTAGCGTTGTAGATTTCTCTCAAGGGAGGCCTGGCTTCCCGTCGTGGATGCTGCTGCTGCTGGGCTGGCGCTGGAGCTGGACCGCTTACGATGCGGATGTTCGCGACGCACGCGGTTTGGCGTATTATTCGCGGCGCGGATCTGATGCCAATATACGGACTGAATCTATAGGTTTTCACGTCTGAAGAATATTCGCGAGCAAGGCGGCGGAGCTGGTATTTACGACCTGCACGACGCGGCATGAAGTGTACTGATTTATCAAGCACGGATAATTGAAATAGAAGTATGCAAGCTGGTGATCTTCCGTTTCACGTGTCGAGACTACCTGGTGGGCTCAGACACACGTGTAAAGGGAAGACTGGATTTTATCGCGCGTATATCCGTCGAAACACCGAGACTGCCTGGTGGGCTCTGGCGTGCAACGAGGGAAATAGTTATTGTAATTATAATAAGGCGAATCGCGAGTCACTTCACTGCGCGTAGGTTTAGGCGTTGGAATAACGAATGCACATTTAGAACAATAACTAGATTTATTATAATAATACTTGAATAAGAATACAAACGGTTTAAAGTACGCGATATATAATATAAGATATGGAAACGCAAGAAATAGTAAGGCTTGGAATAGCAACGCGAGATATAGAAGAACTTGGTAAGAGATGTAGGCGCGACTCAGGCGCAAGCGAGATTGAATTCAGCAGGAGCTGTTCGGACCTCCTTCGCTCGGGGCGCGAGTGGAAGGGGCGGATGACGCATCGGCGCGGTGGTGGGGCGCATGGCGCGTGAGTGGGGCTCGCTAGGACGCGATGACGTACTAGCGAGCGCTGTTCGAGCGTCGCGAGACGGATTTACGGACTTAGAATAATTTTACAGAGGATATGTACATATACGAAGCTAGAGACGAAATAAACAATATTAAAAATATGACGCTATGAAAATATGATTACAGGCTATGAATATAATATGGTATGAGTATAAATATTATGTTATTGTATATATATAAAATCCTAACATTAGCTTAACCTAAGGTGCGTCATGGATGACGTCACCGGCAACACGTCGTCAGCCGACGTGACAATTTCGACTAGTTTATCGCAGAATCACCGATTCTCTACTCGAAACGCTTAATTTGCATGAAAACGAAAGAAAATGATCGAAAATCACCGAATTGTAACAGAAAACACGATTTCGACTAGTTTATCGCAGAATCAGCGATTCTCTACTCGAAACGCTTAATTTGCACGAAAACGAACGAAAATGATCGAAAATCACCGAATTGTAACAGAAAACACGATTTCGACCAGTTTATCGTAGAATCAGCGATTCTCTACGTGAAACCACCGTTTCAGACCAGATTCGCGTATTCGCACGCTGAAACGTTTAATTTGCATGAAAACGAACGAAAATGATCGAAAATCACCGAATTGTAGCAGAAAACACGATTTCGACCAGTTTATCGCAGAATCAGCGATTCTCTACGCGAAACGCTTAATTTGCATGAAGACGAACGAAAATGATCGAAAATCACCGAATTGTAGCAGAAAACACGATTTCGACTAGTTTATCGCAGATTCAGCGATTCTCTAAGCGAAACGCTTAATTTGCATGAAAACGAACTAAAATGATCGAAAATCACCGAATTGTAGCAGAAAACACGATTTCGACCAGTTTATCGCAGAATCAGCGATTCTCTACGCGAAGCGCTTAATTTGCATGAAAACGAACGAAAATGATCGAAAATCACCGAATTGTAACAGAAAACACGATTTCGACCAGTTTATCGTAGAATCAGCGATTCTCTACGTGAAACCACCGTTTCAGACCAGATTCGCGTATTCGCACGCTGAAACGTTTAATTTGCATGAAAACGAACGAAAATGATCGAAAATCACCGAATTGTAGCAGAAAACACGATTTCGACTAGTTTATCGCAGAATCAGCGATTCTCTCCGCGAAACGCTTAATTTGCATGAAAACGAACGAAAATGATCGAAAATCACCGAATTGTAACAGAAAACACGATTTCGACCAGTTTATCGCAGATTCAGCGATTCTCTACGCGAAACGTTTAATTTGCATGAGAACGAACGAAAATTATCGAAAATTACCGAATTGTAGCAGAAAACACGATTTCGACTAGTTTATCGCAGATTCAGCGATTCTCTACGCGAAACGCTTAATTTGCACGAAAACGAACGAAAATGATCGAAAATCACCGAATTGTAACAGAAAACACGATTTCGACCAGTTTATCGCAGAATCAGCGATTCTCTACGCGAAACGCTTAATTTGCATGAAGACGAACGAAAATGATCGAAAATCACCGAATTGTCATAGAAAACACGTTTTCGACCAGTTTATCGCAGAATCACCGATTCTCTACGCGAATCCGCCGTTTCTGACCAGAATCGCGTATTCGTACGCTGAAACGCTTAATTTGCATGAAAACAAAAGAAAATGATCGAAAATCACCGAATTGTGGCAGAAAAGACGATTTCGACTAGTTTATCGCAGAATCAGCGATTCTCTACGCGAAACGCTTAATTTGCATGAAAACGAACGAAAATGATCGAAAATCACAGAATTGTGGCAGAAAACACGATTTCGACTAGTTTATCGCAGAATCACCGATTCTCTACGCGAATCCGCCGTTTCTGACCAGAATCGCGTATTCGTACGCTGAAACGCTTAATTTGCATGAAAACAAAAGAAAATGATCGAAAATCGCCGAATTGTGGCAGAAAAGACGATTTCGACCAGTTTATCGCAGAATCACCGATTCTCTACTCGAAACGCTTAATTTGCATGAAAACGAAAGAAAATGATCGAAAATCACCGAATTGTAGCAGAAAACACGATTTCGACTAGTTTATCGCAGATTCAGCGATTCTCTAAGCGAAACGCTTAATTTGCATGAAAACGAACTAAAATGATCGAAAATCACCGAATTGTAGCAGAAAACACGATTTCGACCAGTTTATCGCAGAATCAGCGATTCTCTACGCGAAGCGCTTAATTTGCATGAAAACGAACGAAAATGATCGAAAATCACCGAATTGTAACAGAAAACACGATTTCGACCAGTTTATCGTAGAATCAGCGATTCTCTACGTGAAACCACCGTTTCAGACCAGATTCGCGTATTCGCACGCTGAAACGTTTAATTTGCATGAAAACGAACGAAAATGATCGAAAATCACCGAATTGTAGCAGAAAACACGATTTCGACTAGTTTATCGCAGAATCAGCGATTTTCTACGCGAAACGCTTAATTTGCACGAAAACGAACGAAAATGATCGAAAATCACCGAATTGTAACAGAAAACACGATTTCGACCAGTTTATCGCAGAATCAGCGATTCTCTACGCGAAACGCTTAATTTGCATGAAAACGAACGAAAATGATCGAAAATCACCGAATTGTGGCAGAAAACACGATTTCGACTAGTTTATCGCAGAATCACCGATTCTCTACGCGAATCCGCCGTTTCTGACCAGAATCGCGTATTCGTACGCTGAAACGCTTAATTTGCATGAAAACAAAAGAAAATGATCGAAAATCGCCGAATTGTGGCAGAAAAGACGATTTCGACCAGTTTATCGCAGAATCAGCGATTTTCTACGCGAAACGCTTAATTTGCACGAAAACGAACGAAAATGATCGAAAATCACCGAATTGTAACAGAAAACACGATTTCGACCAGTTTATCGCAGAATCAGCGATTCTCTACGCGAAACGCTTAATTTGCATGAAGACGAGCGAAAATGATCGAAAATCACCGAATTGTAGCAGAAAACACGATTTCGACTAGTTTATCGCAGATTCAGCGATTCTCTACGCGAAACGCTTAATTTGCATGAAAACGAAAGAAAATGATCGAAAATCACCGAATTGTCATAGAAAACACGTTTTCGACCAGTTTATCGCAGAATCACCGATTCTCTACGCGAATCCGCCGTTTCTGACCAGAATCGCGTATTCGTACGCTGAAACGCTTAATTTGCATGAAAACAAAAGAAAATGATCGAAAATCACCGAATTGTGGCAGAAAAGACGATTTCGACTAGTTTATCGCAGAATCAGCGATTCTCTACGCGAAACGCTTAATTTGCATGAAAACGAACGAAAATGATCGAAAATCACAGAATTGTGGCAGAAAACACGATTTCGACTAGTTTATCGCAGAATCACCGATTCTCTACGCGAATCCGCCGTTTCTGACCAGAATCGCGTATTCGTACGCTGAAACGCTTAATTTGCATGAAAACAAAAGAAAATGATCGAAAATCGCCGAATTGTGGCAGAAAAGACGATTTCGACCAGTTTATCGCAGAATCACCGATTCTCTACTCGAAACGCTTAATTTGCATGAAAACGAAAGAAAATGATCGAAAATCACCGAATTGTAACAGAAAACACGATTTCGACTAGTTTATCGCAGAATCAGCGATTCTCTACGCGAAACGCTTAATTTGCATGAAGACGAACGAAAATGATCGAAAATCACCGAATTGTAGCAGAAAACACGATTTCGACTAGTTTATCGCAGAATCAGCGATTCTCTACGCGAAGCGCTTAATTTGCATGAAAACGAACGAAAATGATCGAAAATCACCGAATTGTAACAGAAAACACGATTTCGACCAGTTTATCGTAGAATCAGCGATTCTCTACGTGAAACCACCGTTTCAGACCAGATTCGCGTATTCGCACGCTGAAACGTTTAATTTGCATGAAAACGAACGAAAATGATCGAAAATCACCGAATTGTAGCAGAAAACACGATTTCGACTAGTTTATCGCAGAATCAGCGATTCTCTCCGCGAAACGCTTAATTTGCATGAAAACGAACGAAAATGATCGAAAATCACCGAATTGTAACAGAAAACACGATTTCGACCAGTTTATCGCAGAATCAGCGATTCTCTACGCGAAACGCTTAATTTGCATGAAGACGAACGAAAATGATCGAAAATCACCGAATTGTAGCAGAAAACACGATTTCGACTAGTTTATCGCAGATTCAGCGATTCTCTACGCGAAACGCTTAATTTGCATGAAAACGAAAGAAAATGATCGAAATCACCGAATTGTCATAGAAAACACGTTTTCGACCAGTTTATCGCAGAATCACCGATTCTCTACGCGAATCCGCCGTTTCTGACCAGAATCGCGTATTCGTACGCTGAAACGCTTAATTTGCATGAAAACAAAAGAAAATGATCGAAAATCACCGAATTGTGGCAGAAAAGACGATTTCGACTAGTTTATCGCAGAATCAGCGATTCTCTACGCGAAACGCTTAATTTGCATGAAAACGAACGAAAATGATCGAAAATCACAGAATTGTGGCAGAAAACACGATTTCGACTAGTTTATCGCAGAATCAGCGATTCTCTACGCGAAACGCTTAATTTGCATGAAGACGAACGAAAATGATCGAAAATCACCGAATTGTAGCAGAAAACACGATTTCGACTAGTTTATCGCAGATTCAGCGATTCTCTAAGCGAAACGCTTAATTTGCATGAAAACGAACTAAAATGATCGAAAATCACCGAATTGTAGCAGAAAACACGATTTCGACCAGTTTATCGCAGAATCAGCGATTCTCTACGCGAAGCGCTTAATTTGCATGAATTGAAT